>NC_091120.1:152131987-152276987 GCF_040183065.1 Periplaneta americana
GTGGGAGTGAAGTACATTCAAAAACTCAGGTACAATAAAAATTGAGGTAAAAATAAAATGATGTCCCTGTATATCCGTTATTGAGAAGTGTCGGCTATTTAGAAAATCGTTAGTATGTACTATATACAGTACATTAAAATTTCTCATACATATTCACCCTTCACAAATATCAGTAAGTTTACTTTTCCAATCAGATGCAATTTCTGGATCAACAGAAGCAGATTCACCACATACACTTTTGTAGGAAATATTGTGTCGTGACCGAAACTTGTCTAGCCAACCGCCCGAAACTTTAAAATTAGAAGAACCCAACTCTTTTTTAATCTCTAAGGCTTTCTCTCTAATCAAGGTCCCAGGTAAAGGCATCTTTGCTGTAGCATGGCAGAACCATTCATATGTTAAATTGTCAATGGCAAACCCGTCAGTTAGGAAAAGCTTTTTTTGTGTTCTCATTTGCATTCTCAGTGTAGGATTTTAAAATAACATCCTCGTTTTTCAAAATTTCACTAACCTGAGTTTTTCCCACATTAAACTTTGTGGCCAGCTCACGAACACTTAATTTCTCCTTCTCACTGTGCTTTACAATATCCACTTTCTCTTTCAGTGACAAACGTTTACGTTTTTGTGACATTTTTAATGTGACTGTACTTCCGAACACTCAACTTGACAAACTAAGAAAGTACGTACTGCTCACGTACAGTATCACAACTAACAACTGTGCTGCTTACCTTAAATAAAGTACAAGAACGTTCAAATGCACGATAATGTTTGTTGCAAAGAATTCCGTTAGAATTCCGTTTAATTTACAACCGTCTTTTTCTTATTTTTCTTTCACGCTGTCCGTTATTTGGAAGTTTTAATTGTTGTTGGGAGATACATTTCAGTGTCCGCGTCCGTTATTGAGAATGTCCGCTACTTGGAAGAATTTTATCATAAGGGCCAATATTATTTTGCAGGGGAATTTTAAAATGTCCGCTATTGGGAAGTGTCCGTTAAGGGAAGTTTCACTGTATAATATTGTCGCTGTGTTAAATTTTCTCTATAATGGCACTGCAATTAAAAGAAGTTGCTTGAAATGTTATTGCTATTCGTGATTGTTATTAATATTATGAGCGAGATTGGGATTGTAAAGATGTTTGAGATTTGAAATAAAAGTTTGATATTTCTTTTACTTTCAGTTTTCATACTTCCCGCATTTAAATTTAAAAAGGCGGAGCCTTCTCGTTAACTACTTCATTCCATGAAGCCTAGTCTCCAGACAACGGTACAATATTTGAAACGATTCACTCATCAATATGACGCGAATGAGGTGTTTGTAATTGTAATTAGATCAGATCATATTAAGACATAGGAAAATATTAAAAAACGGGCTCTCAAGCGTTGTCGTAATAATTCAACATTAAAATGGGACACACTCACGGACGAAGAACGCGAATTCGATTATGCGCAATGTACAAAACATAGAGAAATAAAAATTGTTGCCAAATTACTCTTCAAGGAACGACCAATCACACAAATTAAGGGAAACTGCAGTTGAACAACCTGTAGTAGTACATGAAGAAAAGAAGACCATCTATGACCCTACAATTCAATACTTTAGAGATTATTATCATATAACAAGGGCAGATTGAAGTATTTGGCCTATTGTTCGGAGCAAGGGGAACAATTCCAAAATTCTCAGTTGAATGTTTTAAGTCTTTTGGAATTCCTTTAAATATTTTGAAAATTATTGCTATATACGTAATGAAATATTCTGTTCACATTTTACGTAATCATCTGTACACCTAAATTTCCTTATATTCTATTTGATTACTAATAATTATTGAATAAAGGTACTTTCCCAAGGGTAGCTTTCATTGAAAATAAAAATCGTAAATAGTGATAACGCAAATGTTTATTTTTAATTTATTTGTTCAGTATGCTGTGTCTTTTGGCAACCCTTACTGAAGGGCAGCTACCCTTGTGGGATTTATATATTTTTCAATCGTGCTATCAGGGACTGGAATGCTTTTCCTGTAAACTTACTAAAGGCTTTATCAATAACCAAAAATATATTAAAAAATAGGCTTAAGGACTTTACTAATAGACAGTAGTATATTATGCACACTATTTTGTGGTTTTACAAGTATAGTGAGTAAGCAGAGAAACATAGTGAATCTCCAGTGATTTATATTGGGTGTGCAGTGTATTGTAGTAAAAGCGCAGTGAGCTTAAAAGTAAATTCTGAGAGTTACAGTGGCAGAGAAATGAGATAGATTTATAGTGAAGGATGTGAGTTATAGTGAACGTCCTAAATTGCTTGTAATGGGGTCTAGGCTAGCGATTTGAGGTTAATATAGTAAGTACAATTCTATGGAATAATAAGGGTGTAATTGATGTTTTGTTATTTGAAGTGTTGCATCAGTGAAGAATTGTGTTGTGTCTGTGAACTGTGTTGTGTCAGTGAAGTGTGTTTGTGTCAGTGAAGTTCTATAGTTTACAGTGGTTGTGTAAAGTATTTGAACAGTGAATGTTTTTGAAGTGTTAGTGAAATCAGGATAGTGTCAGTGTAATGTTTCATAGTTCCAAGTGCAGTGAGTGAATTGATAGCGAAATGAGTGCAGTGCTGAATGGTACTTATGCAAGTATGAACATATATAGCCTATGGGTTTAAGTTCGAACTTAGAGTAAAGATATAAATTAGATTTACTTACTTACTTACTGGCTTTTAAGGAACCCGGAGGTTCATTGCCGCCTTCACATAAGCCCGCCATTGATCCCTAGCCTGAGCAAGATTAATCCAGTCTTCATCATCATATCCCATCTCCCTCAAATCCATTTTAATATTATCTTCCCATCTACGTCTCGGCCTCCCCAAAGGTCTTTTTTCCCTCCGGCCTTCCAACTAACACTTTATATGCATTTCTGGATTCCCCCATACGTACTACATGCCCTGCCCATCTCAAACGTCTGGATTTAATGTTCCTAATTATGTCAGGTGAAGAATACAATGCGTGCAGTTCTGTATTGTGTAACTTTCTCCATTCTCCTGTAACTTCATCCCTCTTAGCCCCAAATATTTTCCTAAGCACCTTATTCCCAAACACTCTTAACCTATGTTCCTCTCTCAAAATGAGAGTCCAAGTTTCACAACCGTAAAGAACAATCGGTACTATAACTGTTTTATAAATTCTAACTTTCAGATTTTTTGACAGCAGAGTGGATGATAAAAGCTTCTCAACCGAATAATAACAGGCATTATAAATTAGATTTACTTTAATGAATTATGTTATATTAAGTGATAGTGCTTCATTTAATTTAGGATTCTCCTTGTTAATATAATTATATATTGCTATTATTATTTTATTATTAATATTATGAATTGTAATTTATTATTAATGTAATTTTATTGAGTGTAACTAGTTACCACTGCCACCGGGTATTTAAACATTTGCAGTGTGAATAAATACATACATAGGGGAGAGTCGGGTAGTATCATACATCGGGTAATATCGGACAGTGAGTTTCTTTCATCTACCACACGATGATAGTACCTGATTGACATGGTTACGTTTCTGTGATGTCGCATAGAGAACGTAACCATGTCATTCAGGTACTACCATATGGTGGTAGATGAAAGGAACGCACTGTCCGATATTATCCGATGTCCGATATTATCCGAGTCTCCCCTACAATTGCAAATTCATCCTTTGGAAATAGAATTCCTTTTAATGCGGGTGGTTTGGGCCTAAATGCGATGGTTTTGAGTTGTTAGTACTATCCTTTAGCCGCGAGAGACTGACAATGTTGAACATACTTAGTATCGACTACGTCAATTGCTTGGTTGTTGAACAGTGTTGCGTCCCTTACATGTGTGGGTATATGTACGCGTGCGCGTGTGTAAAACGCTGAAGCCGATCAGACACGCGAACTTTGCTTCTTGTATTTATTTTGATCCTATCTGCAATATCCACGAATTTGTCTCATTATTACAAAACATTCTGCATATCTTATAAAACTGTCCACATCAGAGTTGCAAAATATTTCATTTGTTAGGGATATAGACCTTACTTACTTACTTACTTACAAATGGCTTTTAAGGAACCCGAAGGTTCATTGCCGCCCTCACATAAGCCCGCCAGCGGTCCCTATCCTGTGCAAGATTAATCCAGTCTCTATCATCATACCCCACCTCCCTCAAATCCATTTTAATATTATCCTCCCATCTACGTCTCGGCCTCCCTAAAGGTCTTTTTCCCTCCGGTCTCACAACTAACACTCTATATGCATTTCTGGATTCGCCCATACGTGCTACATGCCCTGCTCATCTCAAACGTCTGGATTTTAAGTTCCTAATTATGTCAGGTGAAGAATACAATGCGTGCAGTTCTGTGTTGTGTAACTTTCTCCATTATCCTGTAACTTCATCCCGCTTAGCCCCAAATATTTCCCTAAGCACCTTATTCTCAAACACCCTTAACCTATGTTCCTCTCTCAGAGTGAGAGTCCAAGTTTCACAACCACATAGAAGAACCGGTAATATAACTGTTTTATAAATTCTAACTTTCAGATTTTTGGACAGCAGACTGGTTGATAAGAGCTTCTCAACCGAATAATAACACGCGATATAGACCGTTATGATAAAATAAAGTAGAAGTACAATTATGTATTTTTAGTGATTAGGGTACCATTATTGATGAAAATTCGATCAGATAACATGTTTCTGGGGACTGTTTCTTTCTGTCAACTCATTAATGTGAGCTTCTTTGAGAAAGAAAGAGATGGAAAATCATTTTTTCAGAGTGGGAGTAAGCCATACCCTAAATTTCATTGCTATTGCCGTACAAAGAATTATGAATACAGAAAACAAATCAGAAACATACGAACATACATATGTAGCACATTCTTGCATTATTGTCTCCACAAGCAAGGAGATAGACGTTGAATACTTTCTCTGTGGTGCATATCTTTACGTATAAATACGTGTGGGTGCTATCTCACAAGTGAAATACTAAGAAAAATGAGGACAATGCTAGGAGAAAACGGAATACAAGGTAAATAAAGGGAATAATAGGAGTATAAAGGGATTAGTACCTCTATTATTCCCGTTAAAGAGGAGAACAACATGAATAGAAAGAAAAAAATGACAATAGAAGAAGGAAAAAGGGAATAATACAAGAATAAAGTAATACAACGAAAAAAATGAGATGTCAAGGAGAAAAATGGGGAGTACAAGAGGAACAATGACAATATAAGGACGAAAAGGGGGAAAATTAGGAAAACAAGGGCAATACAAGAGAAAAAAGCGGAATACTAAGAGAAAAAGGCAATACTAAAATACAAAAGAGCAACGACAATACAAGGACAAAAAGGGGAATATTAGGAAAACAAGGACAATACAAGGAAAACAAGCGGAATACTAAGAGAAACAGGCAATACTACAATACAAAGGAGCAACGACAATACAAGGACAAAAAGGGGAATATTAGGAAAACAAGGACAATACAAGGGAAACAAGCGGAATACTAAGAGAAACAGGCAATACTAGGAGATCAAAGGGAATAGGAGATAGCAACGACAATACAAGGACGAAAAGGGGAATATTAGGAAAAAAAGGGCAATACAAGAGAAAAAAGCGGAATACTAAGAGAATAAGTAATACTAGGAATACAAGGGAGTAATGACAATACAAGGACGAAAAATGGAATATTAGGAAAACAAGGGAAATACAAGGGAAACAAGCGGAATACTAAGAGAAAAGGTAATACTAGGCATACGAGGGAGTAACGACAATACAAGGATGAAAAGGGGAATATTAGGAAAACAAGAGCAATACAAGGGAAACAAGCGGAATACTAAGAGAAACAGGCAATACTACAATACAAAGGAGCAACGACAATACAAGGACAAAAAGGGGAACATTAGGAAAACAAGGACAATACAAGGGAAACAAGCGGAATACTAAGAGAAACAGGTAATACTACAATACAAAGGAGCAACGACAATACAAGGACAAAAAGGGGAATATTAGGAAAACAAGGGCAATACAAGGGAAAAAAGCGGAATGCTAAGAGAAACACGTAATACTACAATACAAGGCAGTAACGACAATACAAGGACGAAAAGGGGAATATTAGGAAAAGAAGAGCAATACAAGGGAAACAAGCGGAATACTAAAAGGAAAAGCCAATACTGGGAATACAAGGGAGCAACGACAATACAAGGACAAAAAGGGGAATATTAGGAAAACAAGGACAATGCAAGGGAAACAAGCGGAATATTAAGAGAAACAGGCAATACTAGGATAACAAAGGGAATAGAAGGTAGCAACGACAATACAAGGACGAAAAGGGGAATATTAGGAAAACAAGAGCAATACAAGAGAAAAAAGCGGATACTAAGAGAAAAGGTAATACTAGGAATACAAGGGAGCAACGACAATACTAGGACGAAAAGGGGAGTATTAGGAAAACAAGAGCAATACAAGGGAAACAAGCGGAATACTAAGAGAAGGAGGTAATACTAGAATACAAGGGAGCAACGACAATACAAAGACAAAAAGGGGAATATTAAGAAAACAAGAGCAATACAAGGGAAACAAGCGGAATACTAAGAGAAAGAGGTAATACTAGAATACAAGGGAGCAACGACAATACAAGGACAAAAAGGGGAATATTAGGAAAACAAGAGCAATGCAAGGGAAACAAGCGGAATACTAAGAGAAAGAGGTAATACTAGAATACAAGGGAGCAACGACAATACAAGGAGAAAAAGGGGAATATTAGAAAAAACAAGAGCAATACAAGGGAAACAAGAGAAGGAGGTAATAGAAGAATACAAGGGAGCAACGACAATACAAGAACAAAAAGGGAAATATTTGGAAAACAAGAGCAATACAAGGGAAACAAGCGGAATACTAAGAGAAGGAGGTAATACTAGAATACAAGGGAGCAACGACAATACAAGGACAAAAAGGGGAATATTAAGAAAACAAGAGCAATACAAGGGAAACAAGCGGGATACTAAGAGAAAGAGGTAATACTAGAATACAAGGGAGCAACGACAATACAAGGACAAAAAGGGGAATATTAGGAAAACAAGAGCAATACAAGGGAAACAAGCGGAATACTAAGAGAAAGAGGTAATACTAGAATACAAGGGAGCAACGACAATACAAGGAGAAAAAGGGGAATATTAGGAAAACAAGAGCAATACAAGGGAAACAAGAGAAGGAGGTAATAGAAGAATACAAGGGAGCAACTACAATACAAGGACAAAAAGGTAAATATTTGGAAAACAAGAGCAATACAAGGGAAACAAGCGGAATACTAAGAGAAGGAGATAATACTAGAATACAAGGCAGCAACGACAATACAAGGACAAAAAGGGGAATATTAAGAAAACAAGAGCAATACAAGGGAAACAAGCGGAATACTAAGAGAAAGAGGTAATACTAGAATACAAGGGAGCAACGACAATACAAGGACAAAAAGGGGAATATTAGGAAAACAAGAGCAATACAAGGGAAACAAGAGAAGGAGGTAATAGAAGAATACAAGGGAGCAACGACAATACAAGTACAAAAAGGGAAATATTTGGAAAACAAGGGCAATACAATGGAAACAAGCGGAATACTAAGAGAAAGAGGTAATACTAGAATACAAGGGAGCAACGACAATACAAGGACAAAAAGGGGAATATTAGGAAAACAAGAGCAATACAAGGGAAACAAGCGGAATACTAAGAGAAAGAGGTAATACTAGAATACAAGGGAGCAACGACAATACAAGGACAAAAAGGGTAATATTAGGAAAACAAGGGCAATGCAAGGGAAACAAGCGGAATACTAAGAGAAAGAGGTAATACTAGGAATACAAGGGAGCAATGACAATACGTGGACAAAAAGGGGAATATTAGAAAACAAGAGCAATACAAGGGAAACAAGCGGAATACTAAGAGAAAAAGACAATACTAGGAATACAAGGGAGCAACAACAATACAAGGACAAAAAGGAGAATATTGGGAAAACAAGGGCAATACAAGGGAAAAAAGCGGAATGCTAAGAGAAAAAGGCAATATTAGGAGAATAAGGGGATTACAAGAAAAACGAGGAGAATATAAAGACTGCAAGGGGAAAACAGGGAACAAGAAGAACAAGGGAAATGTAAGGAGAACAAGGGGAATACAAGGTAAATAAGGGAAATACAATGAGAATAAGAGGGGAAAAGAAGAACAAGGGCAATGGAAGGAGAACAAGTGCATTACAAAGAGAATGAGAGCAATACAATGAGAAAAATGGGGATGCAATAAGAACAAAGAGAATGCAAGGAGAGCAAAGGAAATCCAGGGAGAACAAAGTGAATCCAAAGAGAACAATGAGAATACGAGGGGAACAAGGAAAATGCATGGAGAAGAAGAGAAAACCTCGAGAACAAGGCGAATATAAGGACAAGGAGAAGAGAAGGAAAACTGTGGAAGACGAAGAATAAAATGAGATAACAAAGAGAAAAGGGCAAAAAGAAAAGACGATGAAAACAATGAGAATACGATGAGAAGAAGGAGAGAACAATAAAACAAAGAGAATACAAGGAAAATGAAAGAAAAAACAAGGAGAACGAGAAGAAGATAGGGAAAGAAACTGAAATCAAAGAGAAGGAGGGGAATACAGAGAGGACAAGGAGAATACAAGGAACACAAGTGGAATGCAAGGAGAACAAGGGGAATGTAAGGAGAACAAGAAAGACATTGGGAATACAAGGTGAACCACTAGGGTGAAAAGGGGGAAGAAAGAAGAGCAAGAAAAAGCAAGGAAAATAAAGAAATACAAGGAAAACAAGGAGAGGACAAGAAGAACAAGGGGAAAACTGGAATGACAAGGAGAACAACAGGAAGGCAAAAACAAGATGAAGACAAGGAGGAGAAGCGGAGGACAAACAGAACAAGTTGAAGACAAGGAAAACGAGGAAAATGGAAAGGGTATAGGGTAGACCAGGGTAATTGTAAACACTTTTCACTTATTTCAAATATATTTTAACATTACACAACCTTCACTAACGGTAAGCATGACAAAGAAACATTGTATTATTTTTAGATCTTTCTTTTCCCTCAAAATGGGTTTAAAATAATAAGGTTGACTTTTTTTTCATCTTTTAATTGCTAGTTTACATTTACCCAAACTGTTTACATTTACCCCTTTGAGAGGGGGTAATTGTAAACACCAATTTTTGCATGGGCTATCAAACACTGAACATTTAATGTCCTGTTTCAGAAGAAAGAGCTGTAAACTTACTCCTTCGAACTCCAATTTTGGTCACTGGTACATTTCGTCCCTTTAACCTATGATATATGACGATATAGGAACTCAGTACCTCTCCTGAGCTTCACGATAACTGTAGTTAGGGTAAGGTTGCTATCAAAGGGCCACTTAAAATAAATCTTGTATAATATTCTCGGATAAAGTAATATTTATTTCCTTTTTCAAGCAAACTTAAATATTATCTTCTGTGTTTCACTGCGCTACAAATAGAAGGTGTAAGTCTTATTCGATGTTAATGAAATATTTAGAAAACAAAAATAAGAATCGTCGGCCCAATGAAGGAATTTCCTTCATTGGGCAGGTAGTTTCCATGAATGGGCTGCAGAATAATATTGTTAAATAACAACCCACATCTAAATAAATGCCTATACACAATATCTTCGGCACTAATAGGAATACTGTGTTGGCATGTGGAACGACAGAACGTGTATTCGAAGTTCAGGATGTCTTCTCATAAATGCATAATACAATTTCTTTCCGCGATTCTCTTTTCTTGACTGAATCTATGAGGGATTTCGTTTCTTTATGCTATATCAAAAGCTAGCAAGCGTAGTTCCCTTGGTGTAATACTAACATAAATTTCTCAAGTCTGAGAATATGACCATAAAGTTATTTTTCCACTTCTGCGGGAAGATTAGCTATGCTATCTATAATTTTTTTATGTTCAACAGCAAAACAATTCTTGCCCGCTAAATGTCTTTGTAATGGTACCCTGGGCTCACTATATGTTCTGGCAGCCTCATTGACACCCATGTCACCATTTCGTACTGCAGCTAAAGCACGACTCATATCATCTTCCTGCCACTAACCATATTTCATTTTTGACGACATTTAGGAAAGAAAACATACATATTTATAATATGTGCATTTATAACTAATCATTAGTTTACATTATACACGTATTAAATCAGCTAGCACGAATCTTTATTAACTAATTCGAAACAGTAATTACGAAAGTGCGCGCGGGTACGGTTTCCATCATTGGGCCACTAGCCCATTCATAGCAACTCGGAGTGGCTCATTGAAGGCAACTAGCACTGCATCGTTTAACTTGACCCTGTCTCCGTCCACAGTACCTAAATTTATAATGTAAATAAGACTAAATGATGAGAATTCATCGTACTTTCAGACACTGTCTGTAGAAATTTAACTTATAAAGATTAATATTTGACAGAAATGCTTCCTTCATTACATCAGTAAATTAGAATAAAAACGTGAAAATCATACTTTCTTCCACTCCTGCTTTGTGTCTGCGTCGAGCAACTCACAACTAATATGGCGACACTTTGACAACCCGAAGTACACTAAACAGCTACCAGAGTGTGGCTATTGTCAATACGTATGGATAAATCGAGCCGGCCCATCGAAGGAACCGGCCCATTGATAGCAACCTTACCCTACTATTTTTCACATCTGTGACAACCTTCTCTAAATCCTCTACTGTGTAGTTGGGTGGGAGTCTCTTTCTAATATAATTTCTTGGCATTTTGATTACTGAAAAGTACGAAATGTAACTATATTAAACATGTTTACAATTACCCCCAAGCAATTACAACTATGGGGCAAATGTAAACACGTCATAATTTAATGAACTGAGGTTATGAGAGATCTCAAATCCATTATAATAAATGTTAACTACTATCCATTGCTCATAAAAACAACATATTCTTAAAAAATAGCAATGTACGTTTACTTACGATGCCAAAAATGAAGGTGAAGCAAAATTCTTTCTCAACTTTTTTGTAGATTCTTACAAAACATTCGTTCACAACTAAGCAGTTATTTGGCGCCAAACTGCTTTGTAGGTTAGCCAACATGTTAATTTAAATATTCCCCCAAATTAAAAAAATGTTTATATTGACAGTTTTGTATTTCTCACAGCATTTGTTTACAGTTACCCCTGTTTACAATTACCCTCATCTACCTTAAAGGAAAGACTAGAAAAAGTACGACAATACAATTAGAACAGGGAGAAAACATGGGTGCGTCTGAAGGAACGAAGAACAATACATTCACTTTCTCTTCTGTTTAGAATCATGCATACTTCTACTCCGAATTATCTGTTATCGCGCTTTCAATTTCTTACAACTCTTCGAAACCGACATCAAGCACTTCTTTCTATCCTTCATCATAGAACGTCTTTATACTCATCTTATACTGTAGAAATACCTCGCCTCTGGAATTCGTTACCTAATGACGTCAGGGCTTGCCGGACTTTATCACAATTCAAAATTAAATTGGAAAATTTTGTGTTACTTAATGTTTTTAGGTATTGCTAGAAGTATTGATTTGTGTTTTGGTTTTTCTTTTTCCTTTTTAATCTAGATTAAAATTGCAAGTTTCTTGTTAGTTAGGATACAATTAATTATGATATTTAATCACTCATTTAAAGTTTGTGTGACTGCAACCTGTGTATATTTTTGTGTAGCTTTACTTTGTTTATAGCGTTTTCTTTTCTCTCTCTCTTTATTTCTTGTGCAGCTTTACTTTGTGTATAGTGTATTTTTTTTTCCTGTTTATTTCTATTATTGTATTTGTATTCCTGGTGTTGTGGAACAGAAAGCCTGATGGCCTTAACTATACCAGAATAAATAAATAAATAAATAAATAAATAAATAAATAAATAAATAAATAAATAAATAAATAAATAAAACAAGGGGATCAAAGGACATACAATGGTAGCGAGGTAACAAGTAGAGCAAGTGGAATACAAGGAGAAGAAGGAGACTGGATTGCATTTTTATGTGATGGTCAATTGCCAAGTTACTTCTCCATACCTGATGAGGGGGGAATTAGTAGTTTTATATCAGAAAGTTTGGCTGTAATGCGATCTCTCTATGGAGTTTCTGATGCTACTTCCAACAACCCTCGACTGTACGTACGAACAACACAAAGCGCATTTCCTCCATTGTACATAAGTGCAGGGGCACCACTAGACACACATTCTCCAGTGGACTCATCCCTGCACCGCTGCCAGGAATAGCTTGCGATGTGGCATGGGTATTCCCTACTGCTCAGCAGCTCGCGGCCCCGAGTTCGACTTCCTCGCTGTTGCTAGGCGCCCTGTTAACGAGGGCATTAGGTTACCGGGTCAATACTAGGCCTAGTCTTTGTGAACACGTCATCTCCGGCCTCCAAACATGTTATTTCGCATATTGCGTTGTAGGAAATGTATTGAGCTGGGGATTTTAAGTGCAGTCTATTCAAAAGCAATAAATTGAGTTATTTAATGACGTTGTATCAACTACTAGGTTATTACAGGCGATTGAATGGGTGATAGCGAGAAGATATTTGGCAAAATGAAACCGAGAACTTGCCATATGATTACCTAACATTCGCCTTACTGTTTGGAAAACTCTCATGTAAACCCAACAAGATAATCATCTCAAGTGGGAATTGAACCCACGCCCGGGCGCAGCTCCGGATGAGCACACAAACGTGCTATCGCCTAAGCTACGCCCGTGGCTTACTACTAATATTAATTCTATTACTACTGTCACTGCTGCTACTGTTACTAGGTCTATTACTGCTACTATTACTACTATTACTACTACTACTACTACCACCACCACTACTACAGCGATTAGATCTATTACCACTACTACTACTGCCACTAGGTCTGCTACTACTTCTACTGCCACCACTACTCTTGCTACTAGGCCTACTGCTACTACTACTTGTACTATTTCCACTACTCTTTGTACTACTATTACCACTACTACTACTGCCACTAGGTCTACTACTACTTCTGCTGCTATTACCACCACTACTATTGCTATTAGGCCTACTCCTACTACTATTACTTTTACTATTTCCACTACTCTTTCTACTACTGCTACCACTACTACTACTGCCACTAGGTCTACTACTACCTCTACTGCTACTACCATCACTAATATTTCTATTAGGCCTACTGTTGCTAATGCTACTTGTATTATTTCCACTACTGTTTCTACTACTGCTACCACTACTACTACTGTCACTAGGTCGACTACTACTTCTGCTGCTATTACCACCGCTACTATTGCTATTAGGCCTACTCCTACTACTATTACTTTTACTATTTCCACTACTCTTTCTACTACTGCTACCACTACTAGGCCTACTACTGCCACTAGGTCTACTACTACCTCTACTGCTACTACCATCACTACTATTGCTACTAGGTCTACTGCTGCTACTACTTCTACTAGGCCTATTAGTACCACCGCCACTGCTATCACAACTACAGCTACCAGATCTACTACCACTACTACCTACTGCCACTATTTCTACTGCTACTACCACCACTACTATTGCTACTAGGTCTACTGCTGCTACTATTACTTGTACTATTTCCACTACTCTTTCTACTACTGCTTCCACAACCATAGCTAATAGGTCTGCTACCTCTACTACTGCTATTGCTACCACTGCTACTTCTACTACTGCTACTAGGTCTACTACTACTTTTTATACTACCAGTACTACTGCTGCTGCTATGTTTTCTACTGCTACAGCTACTCTTGCTGCTAGATCTACTACTGCTACTACTACTCCTACAACTACCACTACTACTATTACTGCTACTATCACTACTACTGCTACTAAGTCTATTACTACATATGTACTACCACTACTACTACTGTCTTTATGTCTACTACTTCTACTACTGTTGCTAGATCTATTACTAATGCTACTACTACTATTACTACTACAACTATTACTACTACTATTACCACTACTACTACTACTCTATTACTACTACTACTCTATCACTACTACTACTGCTACTATGTCTATTAATACATATATACCACCACTACTACTACTGTCTCTGTCTACTACTTCTACTACTACTAGATCTACTATTTCTACTGCTACTACTGCTGTTGCTAGATCTACTACTACTGCTACTACTACTAGCACTACTGCTACTACTACTACTACTGCTACTAGGTCTACTACTTCTACTTCTACTACTGCTGTTGCTAGATCTACTACTACTGCTACAACTACTACTGCTGCTACTACTACTACTACTACTAGTAACAAGAATCCGCTCGATGTTTTTATTCGGCGATAAATCACGTGGATTTGCAGTGCAACTGCACAACGAGATAAATAACTTTCTCATCCTTCCGTTCATCTGGAGACGAAGCTACAATATTGAAGCTTCGGAATTTTGTCAGCGTTGCACTTCACCAATAACGGAAAATGTCCACGCTACACTCTTCTTAAGAATCCAATTTATTCAATCATAATCATTCTGACCTTCTTTAAAGCTGCATATAGTAAACGAAATTGATTACAGATCTCATGACATAGGAGACGTATCGTTAGAAATTCATGGATGAGGTGACGGAACTGGAACAGGCAATCAAAATGTAATCGTAGAAAACATGAAATTAAAATTTTCCAAACTTGGTAGTAGACGAGGGGATAGCAGCGTAGATTATTGTGGGCGAGGTACTTGAACATCTGTACGCGTTTCCATTGCAGTCCGACAGGTGTCAGCAGGAGCAATCTGTCGGTACATTAGTATGCAGCTAGATAGCCCGCTTGGCTTAACATATTTGCATACGTCCACTACACCTGTTAGCGTGTCATATCACGAGTACCTAGGGTTATGGCATGGTACAGCTAAATCAAATTGAAACAACCAATGTCCCTCTTTTCCTTGTAGATTACTGAATATATTACTGCGCTGGTCTTAGTGTGGGGTCTAAAAGGGCAATTAATACACAACTTTGACAATAAAGGCTAACAGGAAGCTCGTATTACTACTAAGACTTGAATTAATTTAAGACATCTTAACTTACGCACTTGTTCTTTCATATTTATATTGCATCCTGAAATAACACCTTCACTAATTTTAAGGGCCAGTTGTAAAAAAAATTAATCCCAGATTAAAAATAAAATTAATCATCAATTATACAGGATTAGTACAAAAGAAATAGACACTTTCAATGATTTATAAATACAAAACCATTAAAGTTATCAGGAATTAATTTACGCTGTTTTATAAAGTAGGCTAATTCTTCAAGTTAACTTTGGAAACTCACAAATATTCAATATATAAATAATTGATTAAATGGCGCTCTTACTCGTGTTAAATATGTAAGCATGTGCGGCTTACAGCTGTTTCGGTGCTACTTGACACCATCCTTAAAGCCTACTAGATCTCGGCGCTATCTCAACTTCGCTGCCTGTTTTGTGGGTGCGTTCGTGTGATGAAGAGTTGTGTCAAAAAGTGTGTGTGTTCTGAAATTGATCTGTGTGTTGAGAATTTGATTAGGGTGTGTTTTAGTGTGTCTGTATATTTCATATTGTTCTGGTGTGTTGAGGTTTTGGTTTTTGGGTTGGATGTGTGGGATTTTCATGTCCTTATTTATGTTATTGTATGTATGGTTAACATTGGTTATGTAGATGTATTGTGTCCTCTGGTTATTGCTTTAATGTGTTCTTTGTATCGAGTTTGGAATGATAACAAACACACCTTCAAAATATACAGAAAACCAACCACCACCACCACACACATACACAACACATCTAATCACCCACACAACACAAACATGCTGCATTCAGGACAATGGAACACAGATTACTCAACATACCCATGAGCCAACAACGCTACAATGAAGAAGTGAACACAATCAAATACATAGCACAAGAAAATGATTACAACACAAACATAATAGACAACATCATAAGGAAGACAAAACAAAAACTCAATAAACACAAAAACATACAAAACACAATACAAACGCAAGAACACAAGAGATACATCACACTAACATACGAAAACAAAAAAACACACAAGATCGCATCCTCATTCAGAAAACAGAAATACAACATAGCATGCAGAACAGAAAACACACTACAAAGACATCTCAACACACAAACAACACAAACAAATAAGTACAACCACACAGGCGTATACAAACTCACATGCAATAGTTGCTACAGTTTCTACATTGGACGGACAGGCAGATCATTCCAAACTCGATACAAAGAACACATTAAAGCAATAACCAGAGGACACAATACATCTACATATGCCGAACACATAACTAATGCTAACCACACACACAATAACATAAACACGGACATGGAAATTCTACACATACAACCCAAAAACCAAAAACTCAACACACTAGAACAATATGAAATATACAGACACACTAAAACACACCCTAATCAAATTCTCAACACACAGATCAATTTCAGAACCCACACACTATTTGACACAACTCTTCATCACACGAACGCACTCACACAACAGGCAGCGAAATTGAGATAGCGCCGAGATCTAGTAGGCTCTGAGGATGGTGTCAAGTAGCACCGAAACAACTGTAAGCCGCACATGCTTACACACACAATTAACACGAGTAAGATCGCCATTTAATCAATTATTTATATTCAAGTGTTAAAAGTAGTGTACGAAAGATTCAACATGGATGTTCAATACATGCTCCTTGTGTCACACGGCACACATCAAGGAAATAGCCTAGTTCATCTCAAACCCTGTGCAACATACCTGCAGCGACACTAGTCACAGCAGTCGTGATGCCTTGCTTCAACTCATCTAAATAATTAGGGGGAAGAAAACATTGTGTTTCACAAATCCCCAAAGAAGAAAGTCGCATGCTGTGAGATCGGGGCTCCTTGGTGGCCATCGTGAGGATTTCGCCTGTTACACGGCCAATCCAGCGCTGTGGAACTGTTTCGTCCAAATAAGTTATAACACCTTGGTGCCAGTTGTCCTGTTGGAAGAGGGAGTTCCTCCCTTTCCTATGCAGTTGAGGCAGCTCCTCAACCTAACATCGCAAAATGAATGTCAATATCACAGATAGCCATCTTAGATAAAATGCTTGCGTCAGAGCAATAATCAGTGCAGTAATACCAACAGTGTGTCTTGTCGAAACTTCTACAGTTCTTCAATCTAACAGCAGAAAATGCATGTTGACATCACACATACAGTAGTTTTTGTTTTATACAATATTAAAAATGTCTATTTATTTTGTACTAATCCTGTACTTAACTGCGGATTATTGGTTGCATTAGCCTTAGCTTAGATTATTTTGTCTTGACTTTAAATTAAATATAACTGACGTATCTTCTCAAGTCAATAATTTGACTGACGTTTACATAAAATATTCCAAAAAGGACAGGAGAGAAAAGATTCTCCTTTATAAGTAAAATGGTGAGTGGAATTTATATTTTCATTGTGTTTAGACAGGCTTTTGTTAATTTTTAAGTTTCGATTGTGTTGAAATGATGTTAAGTTAAATTATAAACACATATATTTATTTCCGGGTTTCTGGTTATTCTGATATCTCGGCTGATGGTATTATTGAAATTTGCCGTACTCCTCGTGCTTTCCACTAGCGAGAAAATCCGTTCACTGAATCCCATGACAAACAATGACGAAGCAAGGGACTCAGCTGAAATTTATAAGGACGTTTAGTGCCATTATCATTGTTTGTCAGAAGGACAGGATATGAAACACAGACATTTTGGAAGACTTAACATATTTTAGAAAAATTATGAAATTAAATCCCATATGAATGAATAAAGAACACAATTAGGAAGAATGTCAGACAACGGGCTCCAAAAATCATGTAATATCCTTACATGGTAGAGTTTGCCAGCTGTTCCGTATGCTTTACCTTACCTCAAAATAAATTGATTTCTTTCCAGAACTAAGAGAGAAACAAATTTTTCACCAACCATAAAACAAATCCTGCTGATTTGATTGATACTCACAATAAGCCTAAGTGACTAGGATTATTTTTTTCTTGACAATTATTAAACACTGGAGAGACAGTTTAGTCCTTTTTTCGTCTGGTAGTACTATTTCTTCTCTTTGTGAGAACTTAATGAAAATTTTTATACATTTGTTTATTAATAATTTGACATTATAGGTGAAAGCTCCATAAAGCCTTAATTATTTTTTTCCGTATTTTAAAAACAATATTTAAGACTTCATATCGAAATGCTTCATCTACAGTGTCAAACTACTAATTAACAATGTGTATAAAAATTTTCCTTAAGTTGTGACGAATTGTTTTTGAGAAAATAGTTCCAGACACAAAGACATATATATATACACACACATATATATATATATATATATATACAATGAATGAATGAATTAATGGATGAATGAAGGAATGATTAAATACATAAATAAATAAATGAAAAACAAACACAACAAAACAAACAAATAAATGAACAAATAATTAAATAAAGGAACGAAAGAACGAATAAATGAAAGCAAACGAATAAAAAAACATACAGGTATGTAAATAAGTAAGTAAAAAATAAATATGTACATAAATTAGGAAATAATATATATATATATGTATAAATGATTGAATGAATGAATGAATGATTGAATGAATGAATGAATGAATGACTGAATGAATGATTGAATGAATGAATGATTGATTGAATGGATGAATGATTGAATGAATGAATGAATGATTGAATGAATGAATGATTGAATGAATGATTGAATGAATGAATGATTGAATGAATGATTGAATGAATGAATGAATGATTGAATGAATGAATGAATGAATGAATGATTGAATGAATGAATGAATGAATGAATGAATGATTGAATGAATGAATGAATGAATGATTGAATGAATGAATGAATGAATGATTGAATGAATGAATGAATGAATGAATGAATGAATGAATGATTGAATGATTGAATGAATGATTGAATGAATGAATGAATGATTGAATGAATGAATGAATGATTGAATGAATGAATGAATGAATGATTGAATGAATGAATGAATGATTGATTGAATGAATGAATGAATCACTGAATGAATAAAGGAATAAATAAATATATGAAAAACAAATAAATAAATAAATAAATGAACAAATAAATAAATAAACAAACGAAAGAACCAACAAATGAAAGCTAACGAATAAAAAAACAGAAGTATGTAAATAAGTAAATAAAAATAAATAAATATGTAAATAAATTAGGAAATTAATAAATAATTACACAGAAATATTAATAAACAGATAAATAAACAATAAGCAAACAAATAAATAGATAATATGCAAACAAATAAATGAATAAACGAACAAACGAACGAACAAACAAGTAAGTAAATATAAATAAGTAAATAAATATATAAATGAATTAGTAAATAAATAAATAAATATATATCATGTATAGTGGGTCCCTATCACCACGGCATGGCGCGTCCTCAGGTTGCGGATAGAGGAGACGGCCTCCAGATATGGAGGGTAGCTGCGAATATATTGAATAAGCAGTCGTGGACAGCCGATAAGGGGTGGTCCTCCAGCTTGGGGGTTGGGCGAAGGGCTAACAACCCATCACCGTAAAAAACAGCTTGTTACGAATCCCTACAAATGCATGTAGAGTGTTAGTTGGGAGACCGGAGGGAAAAAGACCTTTAGGGAGGCCGAGACGTAGATGGGAGGATAATATTAAAATGGATTTGAGGGAGGTGGGGTGTGATGATAGAGACTGGATTAATCTTGCACAGGATAGGGACCGATGGCGGGCTTATGTTAGGGCGGCAATGAACCTTCGGGTTCCTTAAAAGCCATTTGTATGTAAGTATAAATAAATATATAAATAAATAAACAATTAATTATACAAATAAATAACTAAATAAATAAATCATTATATAAATTAATAAATAAATAAAAAATAATAATTGATCAAGTAATTATAAGTAAATAAGTGAATAAATGAATGAATGAATAAAAAACAAAAATATGATAAATAAATAACCATTAAGTAATATAAAATTACAATAGGCTTTATCAAAGTTAAAACTATGTACATACAAATTAGTTGAAATTACGTGTAAATGCTTCTGCTAAAAGGTATACATTTTAATTTATTTTTGGAAACACTGTTATTTTCAATATTTATAACATTAAGAGGAAATTCATTAAAACATTTCATACCCACATCAAAATGGCTAATAAAATCTTGGATACTGTACATTTAGAAAGAGATAGGATATTGTTATTTCTAGCCTCATGAAAATGTACCATATTACCAGAATCATATTCGTGTAAATGTTCATATATGAACATAATATTAACAAAACCATACAATGAAGAGAAAGTTATGGCTATTAATCGGTTGTATGATCTGTAAACATTTTGTTTGTTATCTGCTATAGTTCGGAAGAAAATTCAATTTAATTTTAGATATGGTGAAGCATATGAAAAAGCCGAGAAACTGCACCAAGTGTCCTTAACAACCAAAGGAAGTACGAAAATTTTGACAACGGATTATAAGTGGTCTGAAGCCTAACCTTGAACAGCAGATGACGATAATGGTAAATAAACAAATTAAATATGTAATAGGTTAAAACCTTCCTTCATGCTTCGGAGGTTAAATTGGCTGCATTTCACCGTGACAGAATGACTCGGTTCTTGCGTGCTAATGCATGCGGACCTGTGGCTAACAGAACGTATAATTTACTTTTCAATAAACTGATTTATTTTATTAGTTGTAGTCGCTGCTCCGCCATGTGTGACGAATGCCAACTGCTCCTCGTGACGTCACTACAGTAGCAGGTTGTGTGTGATGTGTGGGTTATATATATTTTTTTTATTTGCGAACAACAACATGAGATCTACAACAACGCAATGCAAATGCTACAAGAGTCATTTGAATATATGGTAATGCGCCGCCACACATGTGTAGGAACACGCAGATTGCTATCTGTCGGACGCGGGCCCTCCACATTCAGCAGCGTTTTTGGGAACTGTAAATGTCACTCCGAAGTGTAAATCCGTTGTTATCGTGAGGATTACAGCAACAAGCCGTACGCCCGTCTTTCCTCCAATTTATATTGTAATGAAATGCGGTATTCTAAACGTAGACTCATCCTACATTGTTACCACAACTGTAAATTTGCAAATATTGTCCTTCTGGATGGTTGGGTGACTGATGTTTTGTTCGTCACTCTTGTAGTTCGGACAATCGTCATTAAGTCCATCTAATTCATCTATTATTGTTTATTCTGCTCCTTCAGCTACAAGGATTAGGCCTATTGGCCTCTTCCGTCTTCAAGGTTTAAATCATACTTGGGCATCGTGCCTCAGTTGAGAATTTGTGTCTCACTGACCTTCACAGAGCTTATCGCTCTGACTGACATCATCTTCACAGACCCCTTTCCTCCCTCACGTAGCTCCTACTAGTAGGCGTGGGCAGGTTCTATATCAATTTCATAAGCAATATCAGTGGTGGCATAATGGCATTATCAAAGCAGTGTGTACGCGTTAGAATACTATTATTTCATGAGAATTGGGAGGAAGACTTTTTTTGCTGTTTAGAAGGGGAGAACATACACTCGAAAATCCTATTGGGCATTAATAAATTTAATATACAACGACATTACTCCTTATGTCATAAAGAACATGCTGAATTAGAAGGTAAGACAAATTAAATGTTATTTTTCGTACTATTCCGAAGAAAATTTATTTATGATCTTAAAATTTGCATAGTATACTAAATACGACATTATACCTTAAACACGCTGCATTAAACGGTACGTGGAATTACATGTTGTTTGTACGTATTATTTCCAAAAGAAATTTATAAAAAAAAAATATCAAATATGCGTAGAAAACGAAATATGATTTTCTGAAATTATTTTAGGTTGAGAGCGTGCAAATCCATTAAGTAATCTTGAGAAGAAACGCCAGAATATTCAAGAACATAAACGTAGACAACGTGATGGAATATTATTGGCTAGTTACGCAATTTCTCGCCTATGATTTAAATCAATTCAATGATGGAGAAATAGTAAAGAGGTTTATGATTAAAGCTGCCGAATTAATTTGCCAAATTGAATAAAAGTTTTCGAGTCTCTCACGTTAACCAAGCGCTTTCCTAATAATTCGCCACTGACCGCCTTAGCGATTACGATAAGGTGACGCAGGTCACAGCAGTTTATATTTCCCATCCTACGCTGCAGTCTCCTCTCCTAGTAAACAAACTATTTCAAATCGAATGCCTCACGTAAACGAAAATTGTGCCCATGTTATGATTTAAATCATCTGTCCATCTTATTTTCGGTCTTCCAACATTTCTATATCTGTTGGTGCATAATCCATAATTTGTTTTGGTAATCTGTCATTAGTCATTCTTGTAATATGTTGGTACCAATTTTGTTTCTGATTGTTAATCTTTTCTTCTAAATTAAAAATATTTAATAATTGTCAGATATTTTCTTTTATTTGATGATCCAATGAAGTATAACCGGCAACACCTCGTAGGAACTTCACTTCACCTATTTGAATTTTTCTTTTTGATGCGCGTTTAATGACCAGTTTTCTGAGCCGTAAGATAATAATGGAACTGCTAGGGTTTTGTAAAATTTTAATTGTGTTGAGCACTGTGTTTTATTTCTTAAAGTTCTTCTTATTGTACTACACATCTGTTGGAATTTGCTCAACTTATTGTTAATATCCTGTTCACCCAAATAAGATATATATTGCAGCCTAAGTAGTTAAAAGAAGATATCTGGTCTATAGTTCCATGATTAATAACTATTTTACATCGCCTATGGTTAAGCCCGCTGAAAGCCATTGTTTTAGTTTTCTTATTAGATATTTTTAGATTATATCCTTCTGTTATTCGCTGGAGCTGGTAAGTTGTTTATTAATTACCTTATTAATTGATTTATTTATTCCCACTTAATTCAATGCTATGTATATTAATTACTAATTAATATTTGTGGACTTAGAAAAGGCGTTTGATAGAGTGAAATGCAACAAACTGATGGGGATCCTGAGGAAAATTGGCGTGGATTGGATTTGTTTTATTGTTTTAATAGGTTATTTTACGACGCTTTATCAACAGCTTAGGTTATTTAGCGTCTGAATGAGATGAAGGTGATAATGCCGGTAAAATGAGTTCGGGGTCCAACACCGAAAGTTACCCAGCATTTGCTCGTGTTGGGTTGAGGGGAAACCCCGGAAAAAACCTCAACCAGGTAACTTGACCCGACGGGGAATCGAACCCCGGCCACCTGGTTTCGCGGCCAGACGCGCTAACCGTTACTCCACTGGTGTGGACGCGTGGATTGGAAAGAGAGGAGATTTTTCAGTAATCTTTTTATGAAACAACGAGTAAATGTCAGGATAGGAGAAGAAATGTCTGTAGGAAGTGAAATAGGGAGAGGAGTACGTCCAGGATGCCCTTTATTACTTACCCTATTCAAAATCTACGTGGAGGATTTAGTGAAGAACTGTTTTCTGAACGTGGGAGAAGTGATAGTAAGAGGAAGAAGAATAAAGTGTATAATATTTGCTCATTATATGGTGTTGTTGGTAGAAGAGGAGATGATGTATGTATTTATTTACACTGCAAGTGGGCAAGCACCCGGTGGCAGTGGTATACACAATATAAACAATACACAATAAAATGATAAAAAATACACAATAAAATTTAAAATACACAATACAATTATATACACAATACAATAAGTATACACAATACAATTTAACACAGTAATTACAATTAATAACAAAACATAAAATAACCTAATTTTACAATGCAACCTACATATGTATAGGCCCTACATAAGTTTAAATAGTCTTTCACTTTACTCTCATCTCACTCACTGTAGTGGCACTATGACGCATTTTACTGACACTTTAGGACACATTTCACTGACACTCTATAACACATTTCACTGACACTATAGAACACATTTCATTGTGGCTATAAATTATCACTGATCGGAACTGTTCACTGCACTGTAAAACCATAACTTCACTGACTCAACTCGCTTCACTGATACAACAGTTCAGATAGAGTGAATTGCAACAAACTGATGGGGATCCTGAGAAAAATTGGCCTGGATTGGAAAGAGAGGAGACTGTTCAGTAATCTTTTTATGAAACAACGAGTAAATGTCAGGATAGGAGAAGAAATGTCTGAAGGAAGTGAAATAGGGAGAGGAGTACGTCCAGGATGCCCCTTATCACTTACCCTATTCAAAACCTACATGGAGGATTTAGTGAAGAACTGTTTTCTGAACATGGCAGAAGTGATAATAATAATAATAATTTAATAATTTACTTATTTAATCTGGCAGAGCTAAGGCCAGTAGGCCTAGAATAAAGTGCATAATATTTGCTCATTATATGGTGTTGTTGGCAGAAGAGGAGATGATACTAAGATTTATGCTACTGGAGCTAAATGACAGTGGTGAACAGTATGGGATGAAGTTAAATGCAAACAAGACGAAGACCATGGTTGTTGGAAGAAAAATAAAGAACAGAAACGTTATTACTCTGTTGAGAAGCTTTTGTTATCTAGTCTGCTGTCAAAAAATCTTAAAATTAGATTTTATAAAACAGGTATATTACCGGTTGTTCTGTGTGGTTGTGAAATTTGGACTCTCACTTTGAGAGAGGAACAGAGATTAAGGATGTTTGAGAATAAAGTTCTTAGGAAAATATTTGGGGCTAAAAGGGATGAAGTTACAGGAGAATGGAGAAAGTTACACAACGCAGAACTGCATGCATTGTACTCTTCACCTGACATAATTAGAAACATTAAATCCAGACGTTTGAGATGTGCAGGGCATGTAGTACGTATGGGCGAATCCAGAAATGCATATAGAGTGTTAGTTGGGAGACCGGGGGGGGGAAGCCTTTAGGGAGGCCGAGACGTAAATGGGAAGATAATATTAAAATGGATTTGAGGGAGGTGGAATATGATGGTAGAGATTGGATTAATCTTGTACAGGATAGGGACCGATGGCGGGCTTATGTGAGGGCAGCAATGAACCTGCGGGTTTCTTAAAAGCCATTTCTAAATAAGTAAGTAACGTGCGAATACTAAGTGAGGCAGTAGAGCAAGTGGACAGCCTCAAATACTTGGGGTGTACTAAAAGCAGAAACATGAGCTGCTGCCAGGAAGTCAAAAGGAGGGTAGTAATGGCAAAGGAAGCTTTTAATAGAAAAAGGTGCGTCTTCTGCGGACCTCTGGAAAAATAACTAAGCAAGAGACTAGTGAAGTGCTTGATGTGGAGTGTGGTATTGTATGGTGCAGAAACGTGGACATTACGACGAAGTGAAGAGAAGCAACTACAAGCATTTGAAAAGTGGATATGAGGGAGAAAGGAGCCTGTGAAATGGATAGACTGAATGCCAATAAATTCTGTAACGGATGAGAAGTATATCGCAATATGCACCGTCATGCAGAAGGGAGAGGGAGGAAACATACCCGTCAGCAGGCTCAGTCATTGAGCATTTGTTTCCAGTGCAGCTGAGAATGGTATCACCCAAATACACGTCACATCAGCACTCTGCCAATCACAGTTGTCAGTTTTATTATCCATTGACTGCAGCAAAGGCAAGATACTCGCACTTTGCGTTTCTAGGGTGTGTCCTTGAGTACACACAACAGTCAGTGGACCTGTTGCCACTTCAGCTGAGAGTGTTACCACCTCCTAAACACAAGTCACGTCAGCAATCTCACAATCACAGTTGTCAGACTTCTCACTGACAGATTGCGACAAAGATAAGATACTCTCTCTTAACGTTCCCATTACTTATTTCACATGCCAGAAACGGTGGCTTTGGTTATAAATACAACTGAGCAAGTTATCCCTTGAACAGACTGATTTATGTCGCAGTGTTTGGAAACCGCAAGACATTTATTACGTTATGTAGATGTATCAATATCTGCCACCCTCTTCCGCAACGAGAAAACAAACAGCTCATATCCTGCCACGCCAGCACGTGGCTCTTCGATGTAGGCCTGCATAATTAGTAGTCATACGCGGAAACCGCAGAAAGTCCATATTAATCACACAGATTGCATTACTCCAATGAATAAGTAACTTTACTCTAGTACGTGGGAAATGATTCTGCCACTAGTTGGCAATACGGAAACGGATGTTACAGCTTTGTACATATTTTATAGACACGAATTCTGTACCCACAAAAGAGAAGGGACTTATTTATCCACATGATTGCAATTTGAGTCTGTTTCTGGGCTGGAAATTGTTTAAGTAATTATATGTAATAAGCTGACAATTACGATAATGACTGTACTGAAGCCTATCTGTTGAGCGCGGTCATGTATATTGGACAGTGACAAATCACAGGTACGCTTTGTCTCCAAACTGAAAGCACTTGACAATCCAGATTTTGGTTTCAGCAAGACTGTTACGCAGGTTGTTTTTTTTTATTGTAGACCACCCCTTAAATGTAATTACAATGTACGTTCCGGAAGAGGGTTTGTAAAGTAAATGGTTTTTTCCGCACCAAGTCATAAATCCCACCTGCTTGGCTTTTTGACATACAGTATTTACATGGTAAATTGTAACCGTGTGCAAGAAAGAAAATAGCAAATTGCATGTGCGTATGTAACAGTTCAGTAAGTCCGTTCATTTTTATGTTTTTTTTAATTGACGAAATAATAGTTATAGTTATTTTAAATTATTCCTTTATTTTATGTATTAATATAAGATCAAAATATTTTGTAAACTCTTGGCGAAGAAATGATTTTAATATGCAGTTTTATAAAAGAAAGTAAAGACAGAAGAAATGGGCGGGTTTTTGTTCTTGTACGGAAACTACTCACTCCACACTTTCTCTAGCGGTTTATGACCTGAACAAAGAGACCTCCTGTCGTTGTGTTCGAATGCTGGTTGTTGACAAGTGCTCGTCTGTGATATTATTGTGTTATAGCTTGTTCGAAAAAAATGATCATAATAACATAATAAACATAGTATTTTTAAATACTAATCATCCAAGAAATCACTATTATGTCTCTGATATCAGAATTTATATTAAAGGCGTTATTTAACAAGTTTGTTGTTTCTTGAAAGAACTTAAAGTCTGTGACGACATTAAAAATGTTCTATCATCAACGCAGACAGCCACTGCCAAAGCACGTGGTGTTTCTCCACGATCGGTTAAAAGAATTTGTGCAGAACGAATTTTTTAGTCATACTTATTGTGTCATTTGTTTTGTTAAAGTAGCCATTCGTAAGTGTGCTTCTAATACATAAGTATTTTTTTATTACGAAACTCGTTCATGTTACAGTAACGTGTACATTTTCTACACACAGTAAAAATATATTAATTTTTTGCACTTTAATTTTTAATTTCCTCATGATTCACAAAGTTGATAAGTCTGTGTGATGTATCTTGTCTCACTGTGAAAAGAGAGAGAAAGGAGATATGTCTAACTTCCTCTGTATTGTTATGACGATGAAGGAGTGGAGCGATGCCGTCCATCCATCCACTGGCGGAAGGGACTAGTTGATACATTCTGTACCGCAAAATAAAATTACAAAATATTTCTCTTCGTACTGTGTAGTTCCGTCACTGAGCTTGTCTTTCAGGAAACAATAACAAGGTCTTGAAAGGAATCCTGAAAATTTACAACCCTCTTATAATCTCCACCCTCATTTGAATGGACTTGGTTTTATTGCTACTGAGACAAGATAAACCTCACCAGGTATAACTGTATAAACATTATTTAGTAGTTACTATTTCAATACAATATTCTGAAAACGCATAAAAACAAAATACTAATTGTGTGTAATGTTTAATATTTGATTTCTTATATTAGGTTTACATGATAATAATTATTACATTTGTGAAATGGCTAACTTGCGAAATATTATAAATGAAAACATCATCTGAAGTCTGATTAGTGTTACATGTTACTATTCAGTGATGTATGCAATGGAGGGGGAAACAGAACTGACCACCATAACCCATTATCTCCTGGCTTAGTTACATCATTTGTGATGCCTTATTGTTGTCACTTATGAGTTTCAGACCTGTGTGCGGACAGGTAAATCAGGTTTTTCTAATTACTAGAAATCACGTTATTATTTTATTTGTTCTTTTAAGTTTTCCTGTAGTGCAAAAGTGTGACTGGAGGAGTAAGTTATTTGGGACAGGACCATACACCAAGCAGGTTCTTAGGGAAATAGGAGTCGGGGTAGTGAATGAGGGGTTCGCCATACCCGCCTATTTCTTCTGCTCCTAGTATAGTACTGTACATCTTTTCTTTTCTTTTCTCTGTTACAGAGGGCCCGAAGGCTTACATTGCAATCTGAGGCTTATTGTGCTGACCTTCTTAGCTACAAATGATTGTTTGAAGTCCTCAGAACGCATTTCTGTAAGTAACGTCATTCACTATTTGGCTTTATCTATTGACTCAGCCACACAACACCCGGTCCGACGGAGTCCACGATGAATATCCCTTCGTCTCTCGCTACGAAATATTACAACCTCGCAAATTTCAAACGCAATAATTAACAATAGGCCTCTAATAGAAACAACAATAATCATCAAATTTCTTGGCTAGCAAATCGATGTGTTAAATTGGAAGAATCATATTAAAGAAATTACCCCCAAAACTAAATTCAGCTTGTTTTGCTATTAGATTTATGCAAGAGATAGTAAATATCAATACCTTAAAAACAATATACTTGCATCCTTCCACTCGGTATTGAGTTTTGGAATAATATTCTGGGGAAATTCCACAGATAATAATGGTACATTCATACTACAAAAAAAGAGTAATTATAATAATAGTAGGTGCCAAATCTTGAGAATCGTATAGGACCATTTAAAAAAAATAGCTACAAATAATGCCCATGGCTTGTCAGTATATTTTTTCATTAATAAACTTCCTCGTATGTAATCGTCAAAACTTTGTAACTAATTCAACAGTTCATAGTATTAATACGCGTAATAAAAATGACCTTCATACTCCATCTGAAAGTCTATCGTGCTATCAAAATGGAGTGCGTCATATGGCAGTAAAAATTTGTAATAGCCTCTCTACGTATATGAAAAATCAAACTCAAAACATAAGATTATGTAGGGCCCAAGTAAAGAAGTACCTAATTTCTCACGCCTTCTATTCTATAGATGAATCTATGACATCAATAACGCTTCATGAGTATTTCTGTCTTGTACTATTGATACTAAACTTGTGTTGTACTAGTAGACTATATTGTCTGCTGCGTATATTTTAATTAAGACTTTGTAGTACTATTAAGATTTTTTGACATGAACCATATTCTAGCTGTGAAGCGATGTACGAATACCATGGAATGTAAATAAATATTATAAATACAATAGACACAGAAATAAGAATTTTACAAAGGAATTGTTTTTTTCTGTGCTTCTGTGTGCTTATGAAAGACGAAATTCCATGACATCACAGAAAAGGCGTACGGAAGCTTATAAAATGAAGATTAGAAGGCGATATACCATGCTACAAACTTCGAGAACACACAATAAAAGACAACATTCAAAAAGTGAACATTTAAATCATATTCAAGGGTTAATAATAAAATATACAAATCGCTGAAACTTGAATAAATCCAAATAGACTAAAAGATTTCTCGTTGTCTCAAGATTGCAGAACGAAGACACCTAGAAAAACCAATGAAGTGTTGGACAGCTCAATTTTAAAATTTACGTACGGAACTGATCCTATTCGTCTAATATCTATAGCATATGAAGATAGTAGTGATTCTGATCATTAGTATTTATTGGACAATCGATCCATCCATCTTTTAATTTACACATACATCTATTGATTCTGTAAAAGAACTCCCGCGGGACAAAATTCCGGCACATCCGGCGGCGCTGATATAACCTCTGCAGTTGCGAGCGTCGTTAAATAAAACATAAAAAAATTATATTGATACAACACCACTTTATATACAGGGTGATTCACGAGGATTTGCCGTCTTTTACGGAGCTTATTGCCGAAGACATTCTGAGCAAAAAATGTCATATAAACATGAGTCCTATTCTCAATATTACGTTTCGTTATTGGAACGCATTGCTGTGAACGCGTGATCTTGGTCAGCGTGCAGTCAGCAGCCAGCACGAGCGCTACGGAAATCAAAGATAGCCGTATGCAGTTACGTAGAGCGACGAGTGCCGTTCACAAGCGTGCGGCCAAGTGTACTCAAGCGGACGGTGACGTTTTTTAAAATGTGTTGTAAACTCTTCAAGACTGTAAATTAAGATGCAAAATTTTAAACTGCAAATAATAAAGTCGGCGGAAGTGGTGTGATTTGTAAAATTGTTGTGATAAGTGCGTAAGAATAATGTAATTTTTTAGTTAAAAATAGGAAAAGATGTCTGTACGAAGTAACTAAGGAGTTCACAGCACATTTTTAATTTCATAATACTAGCCAATTAAAGAAATGATACAGTATAACCTCTATTATCCGTGGTAATGAAGGGGATGGGCTGAACGGTTAATCGAAAAAATCGGATAATCTGTACCATAAAAGATTTTGTAATTTCCTCCATGGTCTTGTATTTAACTCGCTAGGTACTGGATCAGAAGTCTACTAATTTAGGTAAGTCTGGTTGTCAACGACGGATTTTTAAGGAAAAGTGTCTGTCTGTGGAAAGATAGGAATAATGGAGGTCTCGTGTTATAGATTTACATACTTTATACACTCCAATCTCGTATTCTGATGATAGATGAGCCACGGTTTCTCTTTCCCCAAACCACTCAATTTTTTAGGCCTACACTTTTTTTTTCGATACTTAGCACAACAAGATTTATTTTGACACCCGTAGAAGAATTTTTATATAGAAGTTATACAGTACGACAACTCGAACAGTATACTATACTGTGCAAGGATAAAGTCTTGTAATAACACTCTAGAAGAATAACGTGCTAATACAATGTATAGTAATATTTATGCAGCAAAAAGAAAGAAAGCGAGAGAAAGACAGACGGATAATCTAACAATCGGTTAATAGGGTGATGGATAATCGGGGTTCTACTGTACTTCTGAATGGTTCATTCTCTATTTGTATTTTTCTTTTATCTTCAAACTAAAGAAAAAACATATTTTACAAACAACTTTAAATTAGTATAACTCTGAAAATATTGAGAATAGGAACTATGTTTATGTAACATTTTTTGCTCAAAATGTCTTCAGAAATAAGCTCCATAAAAGACGGTAAATCCTCGTGAATAACCCTGTATATTCAGACATTCACTCCTCCACCCATTCGTTTATTAAATTACTATTAATTAATTAGGTATAATTAATCAATTATTTCATCCATCTATTTGTTGGATAATTCATTCACACATTTGTCACTATAAGGGATGGAATTTTGGACACGTAACGTACGAAGTTAACCACGTCGCGTGTTATACAAGTCATGTTATTTACATCTACTCAGGGTGGAACTGAGACTTGTACAGAGCACTGCTATGCTTGAATCAAAATATTACTCGGTATAGTCAGGTAACTAAAACAAATACTGTCTTACTAATAAAAACTCTATATACAGACGTTTAACTGTCTTATACTTCTACAATGAGTAGCTCGTTTATACGTCGTGTGTAAATTCCTTACTAATAATCACTACATACGTCGTGTATAACAATATAACTGTTACACAGCTACGTCATAGTTTCATCATTACTTCATTACTAAAGGTAATAGAATATCTGAGGTTCTCTATTGCATCCGGTAGAGCGCTCTAGTGTGCCATGTTAAGTATCGATAGTACAGCTGGCTCTGATCGATTACCACACTATATTTTGGTCAAAGAGTACAAGCTACAGCAATGTTATTCTAATTATTCTGTGCTCTTTGGTTTGTTCTTCTACGGTTACAAGGCAACCATCATCATAAAATGACAGTCGATACGAACAGCTGTTAGAGGAGCGGCCATTTTTTCTCTATGTACAAAGCTTAAACAAGTGGTTTCGTGTATATAACTACTGCAAAGCAATTCCCATTGTATAGTTACAGACTATTTATACATCCATCGCTTATGCATGGTTTATTAGTAACGTTTTCTGTCTCAACTCTGCATAAGTCTCGTATAAAAACTATACACGGTTTATTAGTAAGACCGATGGAGTATAACACACATTTAGGAAAGCGACTTCTCTCATTTTTTTCCTTTGTAGAAAATGGTGATAGATTTTAAATAAAAATAAATGGTGTACTTTAAGTGTCACTAATTTTATTGCAATGTACAACTGTGTACATTCGAAAATTGTCAAGCATAAACGAGTTTCGATTGTCTCTCAAATAAGTAAATGTTTTTTTTTTTTTCGAAATTACACGATGTTATTGGTAAAAACGTTTTTAAATTATAATATATTTATTATAATGTTGTCTATTATTTTGTGTCTGTTCACTATGTAGTTCCTATTGCACTTCACAGAGTTTCAAATATGCAGGATTTTTCTTCAAGAACACTCTTCAGTTTTAGTTCAACTCCTTTGTTGTTACCAACAGCTAGTCGTATAAAATTTAAAGTTATTTCTTAACACGAGGGTGAGTATTGCGTACGCACGGTTGTTGGAGTTGGCAATTTCCTACACGTATGCTTTTCAATTAAGTGTTAAAAATTTTGATTCTCAAGTTTATGAAACGGAATTTTCGCACATATCTTCATCGGACACAAGTCATAATAAAAAGTGGACTGATACGAAATCGAATCACTAAACAATTTCAGATGTCTTTTATAGTCACTATGGTTTCCTGAATCACGATACTTATTAACTTTTATGTCTAACTCACACACTTTAAAACATTATCTATTTTCGTCCTTGACTAAAAAATAGTAATCTCCAGGTGAATAATATAATATAAGAAGTATAGTACTGATAAGATTTGTCCAGTGATAATATAAGGGTCTTCTACTGGTCGTGCTCCACAACTCTTAAAATAAACATTAAAAGTTATAGAACAAGAAAAAAAAACTGAAGCATTGACCATCAGTGCCAAAGTCTTTCACAAGCAACAAGCAAAGTTACAGGTATTATTGGCGGCACTTTAATACATCTTCACAGTATTTTCACTAGGTCATAGTTGAACTCCTTACGTAATGTTTACTTTTAAAATCGAATACAGACATGCTGTATCGAAACAACTTATTAGAAAGCAATGAGCAATATAAAATCCGCACCCATTTAACTTCCAATGAACAGAACTCCCTTCACGCGACGTCTTTCATTTTGCGTGCGAACCTGAAGGTACCTACATCAGTAAAGTAAACAACTGACGTCAGCCTATAGCCAGTGTTCCTTAAACTTTTAACCGTCTTTAGGCAATGTTTTGGTGTCCGAACTTCGTTCCCTAGTCATCCATACATTTGAAGAGTCCACTGCAAGAATGATGGATGTCACTTTCTTGTCGAAAATGAACCAAGACTGTCAATGCATAGCTTAAGCCATATAGAATGTACATAGAGAATTATATGGCATTAACACTGATAGTCATTGTCCAGTAATGATCGGAAAATCACAGTTAAGATTTGAGCGCTAAGCATTTCAAACTTTCAATTGCTTCTCCTGCAAAATGTATTTCAAATGACATCCATCATTCTTGCAGTGGACTCTTCATTTGCTTTTCATATATTTATCCTTTAATTAACGTATCCATTCATCGACCTACTTACCATTCACTCATCTATCCATCTAATTATAATACATAGGGTATATATATATTCATTTCTTATTCATCCACTCATTTATCATTCATTTACCAATCTACTTTGTAATACGTTCATTCATTCATTCATTCATTCATACGTGATACATTATTTCACTCAGTGTTTCAATCTTTCTGTCATTGAGTCATTGTTCCTTACTTACCTCGTTTTGAGCCGAAGAGTAGCTGTAGTGAGCAGCCTAATTTGAAGTTCATTCTGGACTCACTACTGAATGACACATCTCCTGCTCGTTCTCGAAACACGCAGACGAGAACAATTTCCTGCATATGTGTACCAACAACTTCATTATGATACTTTGTGGTTTGCAGTGCATTAAATTTCTAATTAAATACGGTGCCTCACGGAGAGCACAGTCTCATCTGCACAGCCCGGTGGATCTCTGCCATTTCCCCGTTTCTGGACAATTGCCGCCAAGTGATCGATCTGCTGCTATTACCGTAATTTTGTAATCATCTTTCTGACTTGGGAGCAGAAGGCGTAACCGCCCCAAATGTTGCTATTGGAGCATCACAAATGTCGTTCTGTCAACCCTTCAGTTAATTAATACGAAGTCGTCCCACCCCCTGCGTGTTTACAAATGTGTCACCTGCCTTCACTTCTGTACAAGTTGGCTCGAAAAACAGTTCCTTTATATTTTCTCATAAGAAATGTATTATTATTATTATTATTATTATTATTATTATTATTATTATTATTATTATTGCTATTATTACTACTACTACTACTACTACTACTACTACTACTACTACTACTACCACCAATTGTGCCAGTATCAATACTAGCTAATAGTAAGTACCCTAATGCCTCAATCATATTACTCTCAGTGCTTGTAGTAGAATTACTATTATTATTTTTACTTTCACTGACACTATCAATACTGCTAGTATCCAATATTGTTGTTAATACTATTGCTAAAACTATCAATGCAACATTAAACATTAAACTGCACAATTTTTGTTGTTCCGCAATTTGCTGTAATTTTCCAATTATAAATGAATCTTCAGAGGTTATTTATTTAGGAATCATTATTGATAAACATCTGAAATGGGACAAACAAATCAACAATATTTGTAGTAAATTACGTAGAATTATATGTTACTTTGTTCAGTTACGAAATTACTTACCTGTAGATGTACTACGTACAGTTTACCTTGCCTTATTTCAGTTTATAACCCAGTATGGAATATTACGATGGGTTAGTACGTATAAAACTAACCTTAATCAACTAGATTTATTATAGAGAAGAATAATTAAAATATGTCTAAAAACCCTATTGATTATCCTACCGAAAAATTGTTCTTAGAATTTGAAGTCTTGAAAATACATTAAATTTATATCAAGGTATTATTAAATTTCACACTTAAAAATAACACATATATCAGGTCATATCAATGGTGTTTAAGTAGAAGGGCTCATCCCACAAAAGAAAAATTTTTCAGAAACAGCTATAATTAAATTTTAAAACATTATTAGTTACTTTATACGAAGGAATGCAGCCAGGCTCAGTGGCTCAGTCGGTTAAGGCGCTTGCCTGCCGGTCTAAAGTTGCGCTCGGGTGCGGGTTCGATCCCCGCTTGGGCTGATTACCTGGTTGGGTTTTTTCCGAGGTTTTCCCCAACCATAAGGTGAATGCCAGGTAATCTACGGCGAATCCTCGGTCTCATCTCTCCAAATATCATCTTGCTATCACCAGCCTCATCGACGCTAAACAACCTCGTATTTGATACAGCGTCGTTAAATAACCAATTAAAAAAAAGAAGGAATGCCCGCCATTGGTCCCTCTCCTGAGTAAGATTAATCCAGCGTCTACCATCATGTCCAACATTCTTAAAATCCAATTAAATTTCAAATATTTATACTAATTACAGCAAAAAAAAGTCACATTTAAAGAATTGGAGTTAACCCTCTTTTACCTAAACACCTTAGATATACTTACAAACACAAAACCATAGGCATGGATACAATACGTTTCTTGAAACCCAAGCGTGTAACGAGTACTGCTTTCAACCATAGTAGGAATATTGGCGCTAGAATTTTTAACAAATTAATAAATAAATACTCTAATCTATTTAATTCCAACAGTTTCAAATTTACAAATGTAGCCTATGTAAGCAATTTTTATGAGTAAATATTAAATTTTTAGACGTCATATATTGTAACATCATTATGTATCGAATCCTCCCATGAGCACGAGAACACACTCTTTCATGGGAGTGCTAGAATGTTGTATATTTACAATTTCTTTGTATTACATTTTTCTAGCAATAAACTTATTATTATATTATGTAAGTAAATAGCCAAAAATAGAGGAAGAAAGAAAATAAACTGACACGAAGAAAGAGGAAGAAAGAAAAGAATAAAGCAAAACACATAGAAAGAAAAAAAACGAATGCAGGAAATAAGGAATTATGAAGGAAAGCAACATGACGTCACTTCCGGATAGGAAGTGTCCTGCTTGCGTGGAACCCGGTAGCGGTCCTATGATCGGTCGCAGTCGATTGATCCACATCTGTCACAGAGCACGCGATGTCTCCACGCTCCACATCATCAAGTCAGAGCCCGCCCTTCGCCTTCATGCCGCTGGACCCCGCACGTAGCCGACTTGGCATGATGCCGTGCTTAGATCCACCCAACTCAATAATCCCGATGTGTTTTGCAAGAACCTACATCTGCCAGTGGTTTCATTTCATTGTTCCTAAGTTCTTCACGATCAAGTGGTTTCAATGTTCCAGAGTGATTCAGAACTTATGTTACAGAAGAATATGGTAGATAGTGGGTACTAAAAGAAACATTTTCCATTAAGCAATGTGTGTCCTATGGCGGGCACTTCACTTTATTATGAGAATCTTGAGCAAGGCTAGTCCCAAATCGGGGAAATAGCATATCTAACGTTAGTGCGACCGTTAATGGAGTACGGAACTACATGTTGGGATCCCTGTAGAATATATCAGGTAAATTCCTTAGAAAGAATCCAGTATAGGGCAGCTAAATTTGTTGAAGGTAAAAGAGAAGATGGAAACGATACGATAAAAGAACTTAAATGGGAAACTTTGGAAAACAGACGTAGGAAAACTAGAATAACATCATTGTAGAGAGCACATCTAGGTCAGAAAGCATGGGTAGACATAACGGCTCGGTTAGAAAAGTCAACGTACTGTGGTAGGAAAGATCATGATTTTAAAATCAAATGTAGGAAACAGAAAACGGATGTAGGTAAATTCTCATTTTTAAATAGAACTATAAATGATTGGAATGACCTACCTGCAGCGGTCTTTGAGGGCTGTCCTTCCTTAAGGAGATCCAAGAATAACTTAAAAAGTTATGTATAAAGTGCAAATTAAAATTAAGATGACATTTAACATTTAATTTTTTAAGGTGACATGTATTTATTTAGCCTGACAAGTTACTCCCTTGGTTTGAATTGTAAATTATTTAAAAATAGCGTGTAAGAGGGCCTTAGACTAGAAATGTTTAGCTTAAATGTAGTTCTGTTTATAAGTATGCATAAGGGTGTAATTATTTCTCATATTTGAACTGTTGTATCAGTGAAGCGTGGTGAGTCAGTGAAGTTATGATTTTACAGTGCAGTGAATAGTTCCTATCAGTGATAATTTATAGCGTCAATGAAATGTGTTCTATAGTGTCAGTGAAATGTGTAATAGAGTGCCAGTGAAATGTGTCCTAAAGTGTCAGTGAAATGCGTCACAGTGATTGGAATGAGAGTAAAGTGAAAGACTATTGAAACTTATGTAGGGCCTATACATATGTAGCCTAGTTATATTGTAAAATTAGGTTATTTTATATTTTATTATTAATTGTAATTATTGTGTTAAATTGTATTGTGTATTCTTATTGTATTGTGTATTGTATAATTATATTGTGTATTGATTATCATTTTATTGTGTATTGTTTATATTGTGTATACCACTGCCACAGGGTGCCTGTCCACTTGCAGTGTAAATAAATACATACATACATCTCGCACCGGTGAGCCGCTGCACTTGTTTCAGTATTGTGGTCGGTAAGCAAATATTCATGCAAGGGCCAATGGCTTGACTCTCTGCTGATTGAGTTTTCAATGAAAAACAACAGACAATGACACTTAGCAACTTGTGAATTACAGAAGAGCTTGAAACCGACGCTCCCTTTCTTGTAAACAATACTGACATCACCGAAACATTGACATTGAAATATGTCAGGTATGGTGTTACAGGCGTCGACAATCCGTGGAAGAAAATAATCGATCTGGTCTACAGGTGTACCGTACACTAGGGTCTTCAGAAGTCCCCACAAGAAGAATCAAGCAGATTAAGAACTGGCGATCTTCCTGGTCATGGGATGGAACCTTGATAACCAATCCATCTGTCGCCAAATGTTTCTGTCCGCTGTTGCCTTGCCGTAATACTGAATTGCGCAGGAGCTCCGTCTTGCTGGAACCGTATCCTGGTGCGTAGTGCAAGCGGTATCCCTTCCAATAAAACGGGCAGGGTGTTTTCCAGAAAGTACCTGTAATTTTCCCTTCAGGCGACTTAGACATGTGGACTAAGACAATAACAACAACTAACAATCACAGCATGGCAAACAGCCACAACACTAAAACAAGTGTAGGGCCGTACCGGTGCGGTGCTACATGAAAAATGTTTGATTTAGTACCCTCTATCTACCATATTCTTGTGTAACATAAGTTCTGAATCATCCTGTATTATCAATGTTTATTCCGCAATCTTCTTTTGACAGAGAGTGCAGAAAGATCAATTCAAAAATATAGGACTGCCTCCGTGGTCTGTTGGTCAGCACGCTGGCTTTCAGATCAGGAGGTCCCGGGTTCGATTCCCGGGCTCGGTGAATTTTTCTTGAAGAAGAGGAATTCCCTGGGTGTCTGGAAATTTGTATGAATGTGAGTGTGATTGTGAGTGTGCCGAGTTAATATTAATTAACCAATCATCACAAATATAAAAATACATCAGGACTATCGCTGCGCAGTAACCTGAACACACGTTTCAGCGCCACATTGTTGACAAGTAACTCCATCTGTTAGCACAACCATAAAGCATCTAATAGATGCTACAGAGTTAGCAACAACGAAAATATATATATATATATATATATATATATATAGCCTAGGCCTATAACATTCTTGCAATAAGTTTTATCTTGAAGTGTGTATTGTTCATAGACTATATTGGAGTGACGTCATTATTCGGCGCGTAACACAGGTACTCTCAGGAAACACTTTCATCTTCTTTGTTCTGCAGTTGACGTTCTAAAAAATTAAATTATGGTTTATTTAACGACAATCGCGGAATTTAGTCCCGCAGGAGTTCTTTTACATGCCAGTAAATCTACTGACATGAGCCTGTCGCATTTAAACACACATAAAGGCCAGCGCTATACCGACTACGCTACCGAGGCCGACTTGACGTTCTATTCATGATTCATAACTAGACTACTAATACTGTTGAAAATGCATTCCACTGGTTAGAGTTTGATAGATACTACAATTTAATTTGTTTGTTAATTTATTTATTTGATTTATTTTTACTTGCATTGGTAGAGTTAAGGCTGTAAGGCCTTTTCTTCCACTCAACCAATATAAAAATACATAGCAAATTTAAATAACATCAATACAGAAAGCAATAGAATAATAATAATAATAATAATAATAATAATAATAATAATAATAATAATGATCATCATCATCATCATCATCATCATCACCATCATTATCATAATAGTAAGACCAAAAGTGTAGATGTGTTTAGTTACTTTATTTCTCCTTAAGAGATTAAAAACTGTTGTACCTGAAAACTATATTCGTGATGCTTATTTTGCTTACTTGCGCTTTTATAAATAGGGTCCTATTGCTTCAAAAAAGGGCCATAAGAATTATATCGCGGATTTTAATGAACATTTTAAACCATTATTCGTGAAAAACAAAATCATGTCTGTAATAAATTTAAATATTTTAGAGTTAATTTTGTATGTTAAAGATAATCTTCCAACTTTAACATTAAGAAATGATATTCATTCCTATGATACAAGACGAAAAAATGATTTTAATATCATAACAGGTAGACTTGCTAAATCCCCCCCCAAAAAAAACTTCTGTCAAATGTCATTGAAGGTTGCAAATAAATTTCCATCACATATTTTTAATTTAAGCAGAGCTGCTCTCAAATTTTACACCTCTAGTTGGTTAAATCCGTTTTATAATCTTGACGAATATTTTGATTATACAATCTCTTTGTAATTGCTCCATTTTAACTGACCTTGTCTATACATATTCTTTTTAGACATGTAATTTAAACTATTAAACATGTTGTTATAATAGTTAAACTTAGTGCTAAATCAGATGGTATATTTTTACATATTTTAGGAACAATTTGGTCAACCTTGTTTTTATTGTTTAGGACTTGTATTTATAATAAAACTTACACTCCGAGTTTCATATACTTTAAACGAGTTGTTTGCACCAGAAGACTGTGAGATAAGCAAAATTCATAGGAGTACGCATACTGACATTAAACAAAATGACGTAATGATCGAAAACTCATGACGGTTGCTCTATAACAGGTTTAATAGCTATTTCATTGAGAATTAGAGTCTTCTGTAGGCAGATTTTTGTGGTTCGCAGTGTAATTTGCTGATTTTATATTCACATTCGCACACAAGGTAGCAAATGGGGGGAAGGGTTTAGGAATAATGTGGAGGGCTATTAAGTGGAGGTTATAAAACCAGACGAATTCTCTGTTATTACCTCACGATAGGGTCGCTCTCTTTTATACGAGACCAGCCATGCATTTCAAATTCAAATCAAGGAACATTAAGTCATCACTGTCTGTGGTAGATGACTCTATTCGATACTTGTTTTCCTAGGAAACCAGCGACTCGCATTCTAAGGAATATTTTAATTTTTTACGTTACTTTGTTTATATAGCGATGTGCTGTTAAACGTAAGATTATGAGTTTTTCATTAAAACTCTAGCAAACTATTCTTTACATAATGGTTAGTCACAGCTAGTTGGAACCAAAACAAAAGAGTAGGCCTATACAAATGAAGAAGGAGCAGTTCATTTTTAAATTTTTTAAGCACAAAATGTCAGTAATCAATTGAAGAGGTGGGTTCCAAAGTGACCTAAGTTCAAATGATAAGTTATGAGAAAAATGACAAAAAGTGATAAAATAAATTTGACGCCCTTAGTGTCTGCAAACGGATCTCAGTCAAGACTTAGGAGAATCTGTTAAATAAACTTACACAGGCTTGAAAATGATCAATTGGACGTAGTTACACAATAATGGACCAACCGACAATTTGAAAAAAAAAAAAAAAAAAAAAGATATTTGCCCAAATCTGTTGATGGCTAATTTAACTCGGAAAAAAATCAAGAATGCTATATCTGAATTTTGCTGCTATTTATAAGCAAAAATTCGCTTATTGCATAAAATTCATTTAATTTATTTAACTAACTAGCTAATGAGTACAAATAAGAATTATAAAACAAAAATGTTTCTACCCACTACCGTAAGAGTTAGGTTCGTGTACGGTGTGGTCTTAGTCAATAATATAACATAAAATTTACAAGGACAGTTTACTAAATACAGTAAGTAACTTAATTGAAACCAATAAATCTGCAGTGCTTGGGAAAAGTGACATAAGTCAGTTTGCACAAACCTTTTTTGATAATTTATTGACAATTTACACTGGTTTATGTCGATTTGATTTTTTTCTGTATGAATTATTGTAATGGGAGAACTACTTATGTATTTTTTCCAAGCGAGCAGATGTTCCGTAAGTTGTCAATAAATTATCAAAAAAAGATTGTGGAAACTGACTAGTGTCACTTTTCCCAAACACTGCAGAAATAACACTCAAGGGCAAAAAAAAAGAAGAAAGAAAAAGAGACAGAAAAACACATTTAATATTAATTGACAATCAGACAGAAGCCAGTGATATTCAATAAAAACATGAATATAGTCGACAGAAATAAAAGGTAAAAAAATGCACACATTTGTTAATATTGTATATCGTGAATAAGTTTATAAATTTCTTTTTTAAAAGCTTCAATTTTAAAATATTTCAAATTTGTAAAATGGTTTGCAATTTTATTATAAAGTCTTGGGCCGAAACTAGTACCATGTTTAAGATCTGCACTTGTATAACATTTACAGCGTATTCCGAATCTCACCGGTCTGGTGGCATCAATGACGTCACGTTGCAGCGAAATAAGGAACAAAACTGCTGGAAGGATCGATGCTGTCATGACGACTGTACAAGCTGTTGTCTGTGCTACGCTAGTAAAATTTTGCGAAATTTTCGTACTCTCATCTCGTTCAAAGAAAAGATAGCATAAAAAATTTATTTCTTGAACCAGTAGTAATAACTGGTCCGTTGACATGTTCGCTCATAAGCCATTAACATATTGTTTTTACGTTGTGCTCATTACAAACAATACAGCAGAACTAAAGCAGAACACACCGCCATGACACAACAGTGCACGATGTTATTCGTCTGCTAATTCCCGCCCTATACAAGAACCAATCAGATTCACTGATGGCGGCTCATGGAGATGCCACCACCTCTGCAAGTTGATGGCACCGGTGCGACACCGGTGGAGCATCAATGACGTCATCGGTGGAATTCGGAACACCGTGATGCCATCGGATTGCTCACCGGTGAGATTCGGAATACGCTCTTAGGCTTTGCTTTAGGCTTTATTTTGCTTTGAAATATTAATTCAACTGCTGGTCTCTTATTAAAAATCGGTTAGCGGCTTCATTGATCACTCCGTATGTTAAGGAACTTTGTGTCATTTGCATGGTACCCATTGTAATCGTGTGGTATAAGGAAGCTGATGGAGCGAGTCTTGCCGGACAACTCTGCCTGTTTATTGCTTCTGAAAGTGAAGCGGCGAGTGTGGATGTAAGGCAGAAGTAAAATAATAATAAAAACAAAAAGTGCAAGTGCGAAGACTAGCGGGGAACAGATGCTGCTGGGTGTTACTGACAGATTCCAGTCCCGCATTCCTCATCTTACTGACAGCGCCGCACATGCGCAAACGAAATTCGAAACTCTGCCTTCAAAATACTACTCCGATACGCAAATGTTTATTCCTTTATTTAACGAACTTTTTTTTAAATTTAGCCTATAGTGTAGACATAATTAATTATTGGGGATCATCAGTGTGGTTTTAGGCGTAATAGATCAGATATTTTGTATTCGACAGATAATGAAGAAATAATGGGAGTATAAGGGTACAATGCATCAGTTATTAATAGATTTCAAAAAGGCATATTATGACTCGGTTAAGAGAGAAGTTTTACATAATATTATTATTGAATTTGGTATTCCCAACAAACTAGTTCGATTAATTAAAATGTGTCTCAGTGAAACGTACAGCAGAGTCCGTACAGGTCAGTTCCTGTCAGATGCACTACCTCCTTTACTTTTTAACTTTGCTCTAGAATATGACATTAGGAAAGTCCAGGATAACAGACAGGGTTTGGAATTGAACGGGTTACATCAGCTTCTTGTCTATGAGGATGACGTGAATATGTTAGGAGAAAATCCACAAACGATTAGGGAAAATACGGGAGTTTTATTGAAGCAAGTAAAGAGATAGGTTTGGAAGTAAATCCCGAAAAGACTAAGTATATGATTATGTCTCGTGACGGGAATATTGTACGAAATGGGAATATAAAAATTGAAAATTTATCTTTCGAAGAGGTGGAAAAATTCAAATACCTGGGAGCAACAGTAACAAATATAAATGATACTCGGGAGGAAATTAAACACAGAATAAATATGGGAAATGCCTGTTATTATTCGGTTGAGAAGCTTTCATCATCCAGTGTGCTGTCAAAAAATGTGAAAGTTAGAATTTATAAAAGAGTTATATTACCGTTGTTCTTTATGGTTGTGATACTTGGACTCTCACTTTGAGAGAGGAACATTGGTTAAGGATGTTTGAAAATAAGGTGCTTAGAAAAATATGTGGGACTAAGAGGGATGAAGTTACAGGAGAATGGAGAAAGTTACACAACATAGAACTGCACGCATTGTATTCCTCACCTGACATAATTAGGAACATTAAATCCAGACATTTGAGATGGGCAGGGCACGTAGCACGTATGGGCGAATCCAGATATGTATATAGAATGTTAGTTGGGAGGCCGGAGAGAAAAAGACCTTTGGGGAGACCGAGACGTAGATGGGAATATAATATTGAAATGGATTTGAGGGAGATGGGATATTATGATAGAGACTGGATTAATCTTGCTCAGGATAGGGACCAATTCCGGGCTTATGTGTGGGAGGCAATGAACTTTCGGATTCCTTAAAAGCCAGTAAGTAAGTAAGCGTTGACATAATTAACACCTATGGAATACCTTTTCTTCTTGAGGCGGTACACTATCTAGATATTTTGCCCTTTCTTTGGACCAGCACTACTCATATACTCTGTCATATGTCAGACGTCCCTGATCATGTACCTATTTATTCGCATATTAAACCCCCATTTTTCCCCTTTTTAATGCAAAGAACTATGGGGGGGTCTTATATGCGCATATGTAAAAAGCAGTAAAGAAATAAAGTTTATAAAGTTCGATAACAGTACCTGGTAGGTCTAAATATATAAATTAGTGTAAAGATGCCAGTAAACTATATGATTGTCTCTCGTGACCTGAATTTAGTACGAAATGGAAATATAAAAATTGGAAATTTATTGTTCGTAAAGGTGAAAAAATTCAAATATCTCGGAGCAACATAACAAATATAAATGACACTTGGGGGGGGGAATTAAACGCAGAATAAATATGGGAAATGCCTATTATTATTCGGTTGAGAAGCGTTTGTCATCCAGTCTGCTCTCAAAAAAGCAGAAAGTTGGAATTTATAAAACAATTAATACTACCGGTAGTTCTTCATGGTTATGAAACTTGGACTCTTACTTTGAGAAAGGAACAGAGGTTAAGGGTGATTGAGAATAAGGTTCCTAGGAAAATATTTAAGGCTAAGAGGGATGAAGTTACAGGAGAATGGAGAAAATTACACAACGCAGAACTGAACGCATTGTATTCTTCATCTGACATAATTAGAAACTTTTGAGATGAACGTATGCGCGAATTCAGAAATGCATATAGAGTGCTAGTTGGGAGGCCGAAGGGAAAAATACCTTTGTGGAGGCCGAGAAGTAAGTGGGAGGATAATATGAAAACTGATTTGAGGGAGTTTGGACATGATGGTAGGGACTGGATTAATTTTGCTCAGGATAGGGACCGATTGCGGGCTTATGTGAGGGCGGCAATGAACCTCTGGGTTCTCTAAAAGGCATTTGTAAGTTTCTCCTTGAAGTCAATATATTCAATTTAAATGACATGGAATCATCCGCTCGCTTACTACCTCTTTGGAACATTGACAGAAATCTTGTCGTTTGTTGTCAAATTAGTATAATTTCCATCATCTGATAAATCCCACACAGTGCTTTCTTTGCAATTGTTTCGGCTTAACACTATAAAACATCAAAACCTTACAACTTACTAACTCTTTGCAACATTGGCAGAAGTCTTGCCGTTTGTTGTCGAAGTAGGATCATTTCCATCATCTGATATCTCCTAGACAGAGCTTTCTTCGGCTTAAGATTATAAAACATCAAAACCTCACAACTTACTATCTCTTCGCAACATTGGCAGAAGTCTTGGCGTTTGTTGTCAAAGTAGGATCATTTGCATCATCTGATATCTCCAAGACAGAGCTTTCTTTGCAATAGTTTCGGCTTAACATTATAAAACATCAAAACCTCACAACTTACTATCTCTTTGCAACATTGGCAGAAGTCTTGTCGTTTGTTGTCAAAGTAGGATCATTTGCATCATCTGATATCTCCTAGACAGAGCTTTCTTTGCAATAGTTTCGGCTTAACATCATAAAACATCAAACCTCACAACTTACTATCTCTTTGCAACATTGGCAGAAATCTTGCCGTTTGTTGTCAAAGTAGAATCATTTGCATCATCTGATATCTCCTAGACAGAGTTTTCTTTGCAATATTTTCGGCTTAACATTATAAAACATCAAAACCTCACAACTTACTATCTCTTTGCAACATTGACAGAAGTCTTGGGTTTGTTGTCAAATTAGGATCATTTGCATCATCTGATATCTCCTAGACAGAGCCTTCTTTGCAATAGTTTGGGCTTAACATTATAAAACATCAAAACCTCACAACTTACTATCTCTTTGCAACACTGGCAGAAGTCTTGTCGTTTGTTGTCAAATTGGGATCATTTGCATCATCTGATATCTCCTAGACAGAGTTTTCTTTGCTATAGTTTCGGCTTAACATTATAAAAAATCAAAACCTCACAACTTACTATCTCTTTGCAACATTGGCAGAAGTCTTGGCGTTTGTTGTCAAAGTAGGATCATTTTCATCATCTGATATCTCCTACACAGAGCTTTCTTTGCAATAGATTCGGCTTAACATTATAAAACATCAAAACCTCACAACTCACTATGTCTTGGCAACATTGGCAGAAGTCTTGGCGTTTGTTGTCAAAGTAGGATCATTTTCATCATCTGATATCTCCTACACAGAGCTTTCTTTGCAATAGATTCGGCTTAACATTATAAAACATCAAAACCTCACAACTCACTATGTCTTTGCAACATTGGCAGAAGTCTTGGCGTTTGTTGTCAAAGTAGGATCATTTGCATCATCTGATATCTCCTAGACAGAGTTTTCTTTGCAATAGTTTCGGCTTAACATTATAAAACAACAAAACCTCACAACTTACTATTCTTTTCAACATTGGCAGAAGTCTTGGCGTTTGTTGTCAAAGTAGGATCATTTGCATCATCTGATATCTCCTAGAATCTAGATAGAGCTTTCTTTGCAATAGTTTCGGCTTAACATTATTCTCATTGTTCTGTGGTTTAATATAGAATCTGTATATTGTTTTCCGGAAACAATTATAATTACACATCCTCTGAAATTCTTTGACCTGTTCTTTCTAATGAAACCGGTATCAATTTCGTAATACGCAAAATTACAAAATTATAGCAGTTTATACTCACAGAATGTTTCTGTGGACACAGTTTTAATTAATATCTACTTCAAGAAAGTACATCTTGTTCCACAGAAAGGTATTTAGAATTTATTGAACAAATGTCTTTAAAATATTGGTTTCAATACATTGGGCAAGAAATAAATACGCATGTTAAAAAAAAGGTCTACATTAGGGCTTCAGAGAGGTATTTTGCTCTTCTCTCCACGCCTAGAACTCTTGCGAATGTCAGGGCAATATAAACATATGTTGGCTGCAGATGCTTGGAATAACAACGTCGGTTCTGTGGAGAAGAATGTTTATGTTAAAGTCCGTACGTACGTAATTAAATCTTATATGCGTTTCTCGTATAACACTTCCACGTCTGTTTTGTTATTTTGATGTCTTTCTTTAAAGCCCCATTGGTTATATTCATAGAAGTAATGAAAGATGTGTTCTAATGATGCTGAAATAAAAAAGAGAACTCGAGATAGAAAATAATAAAAAAATATATTATAACTACTGCAGCCATGACGAAGCACTGTGAAATATGTTATCTCATAACTGTCGGTGGTTTATGTCTATCAAAGCCTCATTTTGAAATCATTATCTTTTCCGTATGAAATAGCAAGCCTTCCGTTATCTGCTGACACAGACTTGCGAGAAGTTTATGGATACTTTTAAAGTGATGGATCTACAGCGAACAGGCCAGGGGTCACCAGATTCGGTCATCTGCTTCTTTGCTCGTGTCATTTCTATCTTTCGTCAAATGCGATGATCAAGGCTAAGACGCAGCTTTGATAATGTACTGAATACACGCTCGTGTGTTCGAAATCTGTGTATACAGGGACGAAATACAGGAGAGAGAGACTTATTACATTTCACACACCACCATATACCTTGACCACAATGGAAAGGAATAATAAAGATTCACTTTGTTGCCTTTTGTCAGTGTCGGTCAGGCTTGCTTCATATTGATATTGTATCATTTTGTTTCGATCAAATAAAATACAACCGATAATAGTACATTATGCAACGAGCCTATAATGGTAGTAATTAAGACGCGAGTTTCATAACTTTCATACGAGCGTCTTATTTACCATTATAGTCAAGTTTCATACGACTTTTTATGCTCGACCATATTTCTAACTTGAAATTATTCATAAGTATTCATGTTATTCTTATCTGACTGAGGAGCGGAACTGACCTTGTGCAATACCTCGTAAATTGTGAGATGTGCGCAGACGCGAAAGTATTGATTTTTTCCGAGAAACAAATGACATTGACCTTGATATAATCTAGAGAGTCTAGTCTTTCGATTGCATATCCGAGAATAATCGATACTTGCGCTTTCATATTGCTACAATGGTATGTTATGATTGGTGGAACACCTGAACTTTAATGAATAGGTGTACTTTAATGAGGTCCATTAAAGGTCTGTTACCAGGTGTATAATTACTACATTTCGGCATGGTCGAGCATAAATTATATTATCGAACTATAAAATGCTTATTAAAATCATAACACGAAAACTTTTACGTAATAGGTGAAATCACAGATGAGGTTTTCATTTTATTGATAAAAGGGAACGCTCCTTAATTTATCCAAAGGAAACCTAATACTTCGCGTTATCTGTACCAGGTAACCTCAATTTTTCTGACAATTTTCGCTTTTACAAGAATAATTAAGAATTGAAGGGTTCAGAACCATAGTGGGCCAAGCGCCATTTACTAAAACCGTAGAAAACAAGGGTTAAAATGAAGTTATTACCATAATTCAATAGAAACATATAGCAAGTAATATAAAGTGTACGCATTGAAACTAAATGATATGTCAATCTTCATTAAACTGTGGTGTTCACTTAACTTTAACCCTTGCTTTCTCCGTTTTTAATAAAAGGCGCTTGGCCCACTATGGCTCTGAACCCTTCAATTAATATGTATAATGAATTAACCTGAGACCGAAAATCGTATTTTTGACATTTTTATTTAATTTATTTATTTAAATCCACACCAACAGAAGCAGGCTTCCAATTACAGGTGGCTTACACAGATACATGCTCAAAATACAGTAGGCTACATAATAAGAAAAAAAAACAAAACAAACAATACAAACGAAAGAAAGAAAATACATAACGGTAATAGATGCTAGAACATAATATTGCAGTTAATATAGTGTCAAATGGCAATATAATGATGCAAATGTATTTAAAACTAGAGTAAAAACACTTCTTCATAATTTAAATATCTAAGGAAATACAATTCTTTTTAATATTGTATGAAGTTTTTCAACTGTTAAACTGAAATCTAATTGAGAATCACAGTTTAAAGACAGAGAGTTGTAAGTAATACACATAACAAACAATGGAGAGTTCTTGAACAAAACAGTTCTAGGAAAGGGAATAACAAAAGGTTGCCTGTGACGTAATTCTATTTTTTTTTACATTGAACTGAAGGAATTTAAGAAAATCACAGTTATGCACTATAACATTAACAGTCTTATAGAATAAAATTGGACTATTTATTAATCATCGAGATGTTAAAGTTTTATAATTAAATTCAAAAAGTAACTGATTATATGAAATTTGCTTGTCATAAGAGACACGTGTTGTTTTTAAAAATATAAATAACGTAAAAATCTTTTCTGTACCCTTTCTATTTGCATCTGATGGGATTGGAACTGAGGTCGCCATATTATTGACGCATGTATGTATGTATGTATATATGTATGTATGTATGTATGTATGTATGTATGTATGTATGTATGTATGTATGTATGTATGTATGTGTGTTTGTCTGTCCGTCTATCATCTGCATGTTTGTTATCTTTTCAATCAATAATAGCTGAACCGAATTCTATGAAAATTCGTATGTATAGTAAGTTAGATCCCCCTTAGATGTTAGGGTATATGGCATTCAAAATATTTTCTTTGAAAGAGTGGTTATAAGGAGGTCTGAAGTAATTAAATCCAAATAATTCACTTATTGTTAATTTTTTTAGTTACATTACATGAGAGGATGTGCTTTACAAAATGTTTCCGACAAGTTTTATCCTATGCAAAATTTTGATAGTGCTGATATTTAAAGAGATAGGATAAGTTTTAAAATAACAATGCGTTTTATGTCAGTGTGCCTCAATCAGGCTGATATAATAAAAGGGTACAGGCGTAGCTCAGGCGGTAGCACGTTTGTCTGCTGACCCGGAGTTGCGCTTGGCCGTGGGTTCGATTCTCGCTTGGGCTGATTATTGATTGGGTTTTCCCGAGGTTATCTCTAACCGTAAGGCGAATGTCAGTTCATCTATGGCGAATCCCCAGCCTCACCTCGCCAAATACCATCTCGCTATCATCAATTTCACTATTTCAATCGACGCTAAATAACGCAGTAGTTGATACAGCGTCGTTAAATAACAAAGTAAAAAAATAGATATAAAGAATGAGCCGTAAGTAGGCCTAATATAATTAATTTCAGTGGGTTATTCTTTGAGGTATTTCAAACAAAAAAGTTTAATACAATTTTACTCGTTTTTGCTTTCTTTCGAGATAAAAATTGTTTGATATGAAATATTTCATAGCGTGTTTTTTGAAAGCCATTAATATAATAATTTCTCACAAAGGAAGGGAGACAGACCAGGTGACCATTCACATCCTGATTACAAACATACAAGACTTTAATTTAATTAACATGAAAACTGTACTAATTTGGAAACTAGTATTACCAACTATAAAAATTGCTATAAAATTTTGATACAATCACATTAATATGTAGAATACAAAATGAGTATTTAATATAACTGTAGAGTCCTTAAGAATTTGTAGACAAATACTTTCTATAACATGCTGCAGTATAGCTAGAGATTTCAAATAATTATTAGTATATTTAAAACAACTTCCCAGAACTCCGAAAAAACGACACTTCACTTCCCATGCATGTATAGGTACATTATAACTCTCACTGAAGTGAGGGATGCATGGACGATAAATTGTCTCCTTTTCGTTGCTCACTTGTGGCACCTGTTGTACGTGCTGCTCCATTCTCACGGTGGGATCCAGAATAAGACCTCTTTCTCTATTCCTGTTGATCGCTACAATATCAGCTCGTCGGTGCCTGTCATCGGTAGAAACGCAATGGACTTCTTCGTACACCTCCCATTTAGCTTTCTATAGGGCTGTAGAGGGTTGTTTCCGATCTCTGGAAACGATTTTTTAATGATGTCGTGTGGGTCAGGAGTCCCACGACAGCTGAACTGTATTTAGTAGTATTTACTTATTATTTATTATTATTATTATTATTTATTTATTTAACCTGGTAGAGATAAGGCCGTCAGGCCTTCTCTGCCCCTCTACCAGGAGATTCCAACTATAATATGAAGAATAAATTTACAATTAGTATTAGATTTACGGTTATAATTACAAATATAATTACAATATTAAATTTACAATTACAATTAGAATAAAAATCAAAGTACGAAAAGATTACCTGACTAAAGAAAGCTAGATAATTTATCATAGAAAAACAAAGAATATTTTATATTTACTGAATTACAAATTAAACCTAGAATAACAAAATTCTATAGTGATTAAATTATCGGACATTGAAATATTTTGTGATATATTAAGGAAACTATTTACAAGAAATCAATTACTGACCATGTGCCTAGTCAGTTTGCGTTTGAATTCAATTTTATTTCGTTTATTTCGACAGTCCCTGATGCTAGCAGGTAGCGAATTCCAGAGTCTTGGCAGGGTTATTGTGAAAGAGGATGAGTATGAGGATGTGCGATGAAATGGTATTGTTAGTATTGTTTCATGACGAGAGCGTGTGTTCAGATTATGGTGGGAAGAAAGGTAAGTGAAGCGAGACGACAGGTACGAAGGAATAGAAGACAGACCAGTAGTGAGCGATTTCATAATCAAAGTGCACAGTGTCTCACAGCAGCAATGTCGAAGAAAATCGAGCCTTTTTGGGAGGGGTACAATACGATCCTTTCCAATGCTAAGTATAGTTAAGTGAAAATAATAGAAGCCTGCAAGAAAGGCATCTTCTGTGTACTAATAAGACTGGTAAAGCTCGGATGGGATTAACATATAAAATAATAATAATTTAGTATGCACTATATATTTCAAGGTCAGTAAGCAAAGAAATGCATTTGCATATGTTTATTAGGCCTACATATATTGCTACTTTGAGAAACATTAGGTACATAATGTAAGAAAATTAAACTTTTAGTGTTTTATTAGAGATACAAAAAATAAGTAAAGCAACTTGCTTTCAGACTTGTATATAAAATAAATACCTCTAATAAAAATATAATTAGGCTCTACTTTTATTTCTATTCACAAAATACGTTTTTATTAAGTTTAAGTATTTGTGAAATTAAATGAATAAAATTCACCGCTTTGATTTTGAAACAATATAAATTATGTAAGCAAACATAATAAATTCTATTTCTGTGTTCTCTTAACATATTTGATTGCTCCATATTTATTCAGTACCCACAACCGTAGCGGATAGTAGCGGGATTTTGACAGCTCCGTAGCGGATTCCGTGTTTCTAGAGTTGGGTACACTGCTGTCCGGCTAGCATATCTTTCTTTCATCGTGTCTGCGCGGATCAAGTTGCCAACCTGTTGTACACTGACGTTCAAAGATATCTGATGCGACTAATCGATAGTGATCGATAATTTGTTGGTGTAAATGTGGATTTTTTAGTTATTACTTCTACGAATAGATGGCGAAGATAATAGTCACTGTTGCCAATTGTAGATAAATATTCCTGCATTATGGAATTCAATTTTTCATCCCACTCAACTGACTGTAAAACAACACTGGCTTTAGCTGGAAACCGCTGATATTGTCAATTGTGATAGTAATTAATGCTTAATCTACATAATCATTTTCTCTGACACATTTTTAACTGTCCCAATAATGGTGCCACCTATTGAGAACTAGCGGAACTATTTCAAAGTTCGTTACTTTTTTTATATCTTTGGTTCTGACTTATCCCGTGGTTGGAAAGTTCGCTTACACGATCATAAAATCGTAGGTCGGATACCTTCAGTGCACATTTGCTTCCGTGGCAATCTCTATTTGCCGGGGTTTCTTCTTCGATACTTCTCCGGCTTTCATAAAACTTCTGCACCCAACTGTAGAGAGCTTTACGTGACACGTAGTTCTCACCATGTACAGGGACTTTTTCTATGTGAATATCCTTTGCTGCCAAATATTTTGCCCAATGAATGCGCACAATGAAGAGCTGTTCGACAATGGTATTGTCGGACCATCGGATCTGTGCCCCTTCAGCGCTGTCGTCGTTCTTTGAAAAGTTAACTCCTGTACTCACTCCATTCCACCCGCTTTCCTCCCACCACTTCAAACAGCAGGCCATGAACCTTGCCGAATAGGGATGTTGCCAAACTTCCGTCAAACGGTGTCATAAATAACTGGTCCTCCATGCTACAATATCATTTCTTTGAATCAAAATACATCTTGTATTTCTACATTTTTTAAACCTAAATCCCATGTCTCGAATCACTTTCCGTAGTTTTTCTCTCCAACCTTGGAAATTATTTATATTATTTTAATGTACCGAAGTACATATGATATTTCCATGCAGATATTCTGCGTCATCATACGATGAAAGAGTAATGGAACGGAGAAAAATTCTCTCCGGCGCCGGGATTTGAACCCGGGTTTTCAGCTCTACGTGCTGATGCTTTATCCACTAAGCCACACCGGATACAACTCCGACGCCGGTTAGAATCGTCTCAGATTAAGCTCCAACTCTTGGGTTCCCTCTAGTGGCCGCCCTCTGCACTACGTCGGAGTTGTATCCGGTGTGGCTTAGTGGATAAAGCATCAGCACGTAGAGCTGAAAACCCGGGTTCAAATCCCGGCGCCGGAGAGAATTTTTCTCCGTTCCATTACTCTTTCATCGTATGATGACGCAGAATATCTGCATGGAAATATCATATGTACTTCGGTACATTAAAATAATATATATGATATGCGTAAATCACTTCGTGATTTAAGACGGCGCTTATTCCGTCGGATCCCGGCCAACTAGTCACTCATATCGAGTGCACCTCAGCACATGTGTGGACTTCGGTCCTGCGTTCATAGACATCTATGCTTAATAATATTTCTTTCGCCACTCCGTGCTACAGTATTCATGTTGAGTTCACAACACTGGACTGCAAGTGCAAATATTGTAAACTGTCCCGCAAGAAGGCCAAAATTGTGAGTAGTGGGGGACAGAAAAGGAGAGGGATAGAAAAGAGAGAGATAGGAATGCAGGGAGAGAAATGAATTACCGAGGTTGAGAAGGAATTAAGGTTCAGTTCGCATATCTTATGGGGGCACAGATCCGATGGTCCGACTATACTCTCATACAGAGGCTCCGCAATCTTGCAACTGATGCTTCTTTGTTTCGTTTGTACGCACATTGATCTTCACCACCTGGGTAATACTATCATCTAGCTCTGATATCTAAAGGCACCTCATTAAAAAAATGTTGATCGCTGCTTCAATTTGTGACTTACTGACTCGCATGTGTATTTGGTCCACAGCAACGAGATCGGAAGGCGACAGTTGGCTCTCTTCTTAAGAGGAATGTGGTGGTGTCTCAGAAGTGTAGAATTAAGACATTGATGTGAGAAGTGACTTGTGCAATGGATGTTAATGAGGCCTGCTGAGTGACACCCAGATAACCCGGCCCTGATCCGAGCCACGCACTATTATCCGACCCATAATAATTAGCTGACAGCTCCCTCACTATCAGAACAGAGTTCAAGAACTGCGGACTGAAGCCATGCTCAACAGACAACACCGAAGAGAGAACTCGATACAGTAGAGAGGGAAGTTCTGAGAATAAGACCAGGAATCAAGCAGGAGAGGAAGAGAGAAAGTTTATGGTGTCGGCATGGTACAAGACCACAGTTTAAAAAATACTATAACGCAGTACAAGGGAGACAGTTACCATGGAAAATAAATATTTTTTTTTTTTTACTTTCTCATCGGCAATAGAAATCGATCATCCTAATAATACAGAGTGCGACAGCGTTAATAGCGCATTTTTAAACTCACAGCGTAAAGGGTCTATAAACACGAAAACTCGATCACAACGCGATAACACGCTAGAAATTCCACTTCACACATCATCTCTGTATTCCTCATCTTTCACTGTTGCTACCTCTCGTCACTGGAACTCTCTGCCGCCTGAAGTCAAGGGCTTCCGAACATTGAAATCTTTCAAACCCAAGTTAGAAAATTATCTTATGACGAGTTGCCAAACTAACTTACTATTATGACAAGTATTGTATTGCATGTTTCTACGTATTCACATTTTTTATGTTCTAGTGATATTCAACTTATTTTATATTTTTGTTTTCATATTTTCCGATAATGGTATATCTATAATGTGATAAGTTGAGCTATATATAATCATAATTTTCCTTACTGTGTATGCTTAAAAATATTGTATTCATTGTATGCTTTGTACTGTACTATTTTATTACTACTATTAGTATTATTATTATTATTATTATTATTATTATCATCATCAATAATTGTCTTATTTTTTTATACTTGGTATGTCTCATTTATTTTGACCTGCTGTTCACATTTTATTATGCTTTTTCCTTTCTTTCTGTATGTTATATATTATGTCTGATTTCTACTTACGTGTTGTTTACATTTTATTATTATTATCTTATTCAGTTTTTGGTGTAAAATTGTAGTGTACTTTGTAAATTTGTAGTGTTTTTTGTAACGCAGTTTTACTCCTGGTTGAGTGTTAGAGAAGACCGCATGGTCTTAGCTCTGCCAGGTTAAATAAATTATTATTATTATTATTATTATTATTATTATTATTATTATTAATACTATTGGAAGAATAGTAAAAGAGAAGGCAAACGAAATTTCGAGACAAGATATTCTTAGTAATATTAAAGACCTAGGATCACTAAAATACTATAGGGAGGTGAAGCAGTTCTGGGAACAGGAAGAATATATTAGACTAAATTCAAGGGAAGAGAAAACAGGAATGGCATAGTTGAGATTAAGTATCTGGAGGCTCAAGAATAAGAGAGGAACGTAGAGAAGGATAAATGTCCTTTGTGTGGACTAGCTGAAGACGCAATGCACATTGCGTTAAAGTGTCAGGCAACAAATGATTTGAAAAACGGTTGGGTGGATAAAAAATTTCTACAAATAAACGCTATAGTAGCTTATAAAAAATTAATGGTCCCCTAAACGCTAGCAATCTGCATAAATTAGGGAAATTTCTTTTTAAAGTTAAAATTAGATGCGAAGAGAAAGTCAAAGCTAACGGATATGGAATTATAAATGTTGAGTAGTTTATTATTATTATTATTATTATTATTATTATTATTATTATTATTATTATTATTATTATTGTGAATGGATGATGACACTTAGAGGTTCAATATGTATTAGGGGAAAGTTGGATAGTATCGGACATAGGGTAATATCGGACAGTGCGTTTCTTTCATCTACCAGAGATGGTAGTACCTGAATGACGTGGTTACGTAACTGTATGCGACATCACAGAAACGTAACCATATCATTCAGGTGCTATCATCTGGTTGTAGATGAAAGACACTCACTGTCCGATGTTATCCGATGTCCGATACTACCCAACTCTCCCCTATTTTTTGTAATAATTATATAGAGAGTGATAGCGGATTAAGAACTGGAACACATCTAATCCGCCATAACGTGAACAAAGATTGATGAAATAAATAAATAAATAAATAAATAAATAAATAAATAAATAAAATAAACTCACAGTGTAAATTAAAAACCCTTATTTATTTATTTATTTATTTATTTATTTATTTATTTATTTATTTATTTCTCTCTGTGTCAAACTCAACAGAAAAGAATGTCATTTACCTATCAAGATGACCTCTGCCAAATGATTGCCACGGCACACCATACATTCTTCCAAGCGACATTGGAAGCTATTATTCTCTTCGTATACATCGCCACGGATAGTGTTAACTGCAGCTCTGATACGATTCTTCAATTCCAAGAGGGTAATAGAACGTGTATGAAGACTTCTTTCTTGAGGTACTCCCTACTCTCATAAGAAGTCATCAGATGTCAGATCCGGGGACTGGGAAGGTCAAGGGAGTCATCGTATCGAGGAATGACTTTCTGATAAGATCTTTTGCACTGTCTTTTCACTCCGTCCTGGTTTATGATTACAAGCAGATGCAGTGCTTCTAATCATCTAAAGGAACTAACCCACCTTACAATGGTGCAAACATCCGGCACTCTGCTATGATGACTGAAGTTGAAGTGTCGTCTGAATATTGTTATTATTATTACTATTATTATTATTATTATTATTATTATTCATTGAATTTAATTTAATTTAATTTGATGTATCCAATATTTCACAAGCACCATTTAAATATTGCAAACAATATTTCAACAATAAAAACAAAAATAATAGTGTGCAGAATCTATTAAATACATTAATCATAACTGAACATAAACGTTTGTAGGCTTTCACAGTGATTGTGATCAGGTTTAGTCCTTTGGATATTGCACCGTATCCTAGAATTTGTCATTTCCAACGTTTCGGAATCACATACAGGTTCCATCATCAGCGCTGATAGGTAAGACATTTTTGAGTATTCAAAATTTTTATAGATATTTAAAAATAACGGCGCCATTAATACTACGCTATATGTATTAACATACCCAAAAATTTCATAACCTTAAGTTAAATGATTTTTAAGAAATGTATAACAACAGAATAAAAAATTTAAGTTTGTGGGACAAATGGAACAAAATAAAATTTATCTCCGGCTTACAATGCAGCAGATAACAACCATTCTAGGTCCATTCAATAGCCAAAAGTTCTCTTAGATATTCAGCAGAAAAAATAATAATAATAATAATTTGCGTTTAGTAGGACCAAATCTGTAATAATCTGATTCCAGGCTTTTTTTTTTTCTAATTTTTTCAGGCACCATAACAACCAATTTCTCTTAAATAATAATTACTGAATGTCACATGTTCAAAATACAAGGGGCAATCAATAAGTTTCCGGACTGCCCTGACTGTAGGCAACACACAGGGCATAGGAAACTGAGACATTATCTAGAACCAGAGATATGCCTGGAATCTATACTAAATGCATGACTTGAAAGGTAGAGAAGAACACTATCCTAACGGCGCGGCGTAAATGGGGAATTTTCAGGAAAAATTGCAATAAGCGCTTAACAAAATCACGTGTAGAAGCTCACAAGCAAACATTCGGATAGGGGGCAGATAAAATAGTTCAATTATTCTTCCACCTAATAATGTAAAATGAAATGCTTATACAAATTTTGGCCACTCTACCACAATTACTACGAGGCCGTCCAGAAAGTTATTTTCCTTGGTGCTGTTTACAGAAAAAGCACAATATTGCATGGAAATACTTACTGAAACAGATACAGCAAATGTTGCGCTATTTGTCAACATATCCCCCAATGGAATTGAAACATTTTTCATACCATGGGATCAATTTTTGTATCCTTGTGTCGTAGAAGTCAGCCTCCTGAGACCGGAACCAGCGTTTGACAGCCGTCTGCACCTTTCTGTCGATCTCATATATGAAAAATGTCTCATTTCCTGTGGTGAATATGTTTGAAAGTAGCTCATCAATTGCTGTGTCTGTTCCAATAATTTTTTCGATGAAATTATGTTTTCTTTCTGTTAACGGCCCCTGGTGAACTTATTTTTACGGTCCTTCTAATTGTGGTCGAGTGGCCAAAATTTGTATAAGCACTAGACAATCTGACGCTGTTTGATAGATTGATTCAACACGCATGGAACTGGAGTGATCTTCAGTGACATGCGCATGCATGTTTAACGGTACAATAAATACAAGTGCATTACTTACTTACTTACTTATTTACTTACTTACTGGCTTTTAAGGAACCCGGAGGTTCATTGCCGCCCTCACATAAGCCCGCCATTGGTCCCTATCCTGAGCAAGATTAATCCAATCTCTACCATCATATCCCACTTTCCTCAAATCCATTTTAATATTATCTTCCCACCTACGTCTCGGCCTCCCCAAAGGTCTTTTTCCCTCCGGCCTCCCAACTAACACTCTATATGCATTTCTGGATTCGCCCATACGTGCTACTTGGCCTCCCCATCTGAAACGTCTGGATTTAATGTTCGTAATTATGTTAGGTGAAGAATACAATGCGTGCAGTTCTGTGTTGTGTAACTTTCTCCATCCTCCTGTAACTTCATCCCTCTTAGCCCCAAATATTTTCCTAAGCGCCTTATTCTCAAATACCCTTAACCTATGTCCTCTCTCAAAGTGAGAGTCCAAGTTTCACGATCATAAAGAAAAACCGGTAATACATGTGTTTTATAAATTCTAACTTTCAGATTTTTTGACAGCAGACTGGATGATAAAAGCTTCTCAACCGAATAATAACAGGCATTTCCCATAATTATTCTGTGTTTAATTTCCTCCCGAGTGTCATTTGTATTTGTTACTGTTGCTCCAAGATATTTGAATTTTTCCACCTCTCCGAAATATAAATCTCCAATTTTTATAGTTCCATTTCGTACTATATTCTGGTCACGAGACATAATCATATACTTTGTCTTTTCGTGATTTACTTCCAACCCTATCGCTTTACTTGCTTCAACTAGAATTTCCGCGTTTTCCCTAATCGTTTGTGGATTTTCTCCTAGCATATTCACGTCATCCGCATAGACAAGAAGCTGATGTAACCCATTCAACTCCAAATCCTGTCTATTATCCTGAACTTTCCTAATGAAATATTCTAGAGCGAAGTTAAAAAGTAAAGGTGATAGTGCATCTCCCTGCTTTAGCCCGCAGTGAATTGGGAAAGCATAAGATAGAAACTGGCCTATACGGACTCTGCATTTCGAAAATATATTGATTGCACTTTGTATTATACGTTCGAATAGTTCCCCAGACTTCAGTTGGAGCGAAAAACTAGGATAGCCCTAGATCGGGTATCCGCGTGCAGTTGTTTGGGCTATCCAGATTTAACAATAATTATAACAGTAGGGATAAGCCTTCACGCCTTGAAAAAATATAATTCTAAAGATAGAATTTACAAGTTTAAATCTTTTTAGAAACTTACAATTTTTCTTCAGACGATTGTGAATTGTAGATTACGAAACAAAAATGCGTAGGACTTGGACCACCGTGCATGATTGGCGTCTTACTCACTTGGAGTGAGGGTTGTGCCGTGGTGCTGGGCTGGGGGAGCACAATGCGACTCGAAGCCGGCCCGTCGCTTTGAAAGGCCGGCGCATTAGCATGGTACAGGGGAGCAGCAATGCAATATCGACGAGGCGCGGCTGCATTAGCCGACCGCTCTGCAATTAGACCACTGAATGCGGGCTTCAGTAATTAAATTCTCCGCCTATGTTAGGGGCGGCTTAGTGCAGGTATAGCTATTGCTGTAAAGCGCGCAGCGGGGCTCGAACCAATTTACCTAATAATAATAATAATAATAATAATAATAATAATAATAATAATAATTTAGAGTCGGAGAAAATTTGCAAATATAATATACAATAAGACAATTAATGTTTGTGTAGAAAAGATTTTCAGTAAATTCATGTCTTGAGATGTAAAAATAGCCTAACACTTTGTAATATCTTCTGAAAATCAGCCCTCTACAGAGTTGTAACCGGTTTGGTTTACCGATGTACCGGGGTGCGGTTTCTCGGCGAGGGCTGCGGTTGCGGCCGTCAGAATTAGTACCGTAACAGCGCAATTGAAGTATTGTTTGTTGCTCACGAGATGAAGATCGTGAAGTGAGGCGGCAGAGGGAATAATGTTAGTGATATGAATGCTTACGTTATGTGACGCATTAGCGATTTTATTAAGGTATTATGCTATTTACAATTTGTAGTAGATTAGGAAGTTATTAATACTTACTTTATTAAAGTGATTATTATCCTTTAATTTCCATACGCATATTGTTGCTATTGTTCTGGTCATTAGTGTTATGCTATAGGAAATAGCAAAGTCGAGTAACAGTTATATATTATATAATAATCCGAGCCACGACAGCCCATGAAGGACCATGACCGACCGTTCTTTTCGATGTTACAGGTATTTTTATTTTTCGAATGGGGTTAATTACCGGTACGGTAATGGGGGAGTCGCAAACAAATGAGCCGTTGAGGGCAGAAATGGTGTAAGTCAAAAATGGGTAATGAGGGTTAGAGTAAACATTCTGTAAAATACAGCGCAAAGTAACAATTAATGTTCAATTTATTTAAACTATTAGTAGTCAGTGGATAGCACGAAGGACATATTAATTGTTGTTTTGCGCTGTATTTTACAGAATGTTTACTTTAAACCTCATTACCCAATTTTGTCATACACCACTTCTGCTCTGAACGGCTCAAATGTCTCGCCCAGAGATGGATCGCGCCTTTGAAAATTGCGGGAATCACTAGTCTAGAAGATCGCAGAAAAAATCACTGTCTTTCTCTCCTCTTCCATATATTGTATTTTTCCATTCTTGTCTAGCTCGCGTCCCGTTTTCAAAATGTATTTAGCAATCAAAATCCAGACACAAGATCACTGCACTCTTCAATAATATCCATAACCTGCCACCGAACATCCTCATACTCATTTTCTTTCACTTTAACTGTTAGGCCTACTCGTCCCGCGCGTGGCGTCGTGGTCTAAGGCATCCTGTCTAGGACTCGCGTTGGTTCGAGTCCTTATGAGGGAAGAAATTTTCTCATGAAATTCCGGCCAGTATATGGGAACGATAACTCTACTCAAATTCAGTTGATATCACCCGACGTCCGAAGCACCGCTACCTGCAAGACGAGAAATCTCAATATGTAATTCTATTTTCCAATTCTCGTTGGATTCAAACTGCCCTTCCTTGCTTTTATATTTTTCAAAAACTTAAACACTTTCAATAATAATTTAAAAGACCAAGATATTAATATAACAGCCAGAGATATAGGCAAAACTGACATATTTATAAGGAAACTAGATTTCTGATAGATTCGCTTCACAAGAACAAATTTGATCCATTCCAGTGTATGAATGAACTCGTAGAAAATTTGGCTGTGCACCGTATGATACGTTAGATGCTGAGTTTGTTTTTGCGGACATTCAACCGAGTTTGTGCAGTTTTAAACAACTGCTTTTTGAGCATTTCCCAGAAGAACCTCAAAATAACTACGACAGTCACATATGGATACTCAACACATTTTTAGACAGTTGCGTTCAACCGACTGAAATTCCAAAAAGAATAATATTAAGAATAGGCTCATTGAAATATGTACCGCTGAAGGAATGTTGCAAATATTGAGGGATCCCGACTGCGCGCAGACCCAAAATTTTACCTGCTCTGAAGTGGTCAACTGCGCGCGCGGTCAGTTTTCGAAATAGGTCAACTGCGCGCGGTGGTCAATTTTTGAGTCAATTCAACAACAAGTTAAGTTGGCACTACGGCATTTTCCTTCCCATTTTCAGTGACTTAGGACTCTCTATGACTGCTAAGCTACACCAGTCATAGGTATGGTTAAAAATGCTTTGTCATATCCTCATGCCCATAATGGGGCACTCGTCAAGAATGATAAAATGCTCATGCCCATAATGGGGCACTCGTCAAGGTATTTAGAAAGACACAGAAACTATTTTAATTCCTTTTGATAATAATAAGAAACGCTTTTTAAAAAACTAAAACGTGTCATAGTTTCATTTCTGTACTTTAAAATCAATTCCTGTATATACTGCACATGTTTTTCACGTTTATTGTTAGATCGGTGAGGCTTATCTGTATCATTCATTTTAATGTAAGTGGTTGTCTGAGTTTGAACGATAGCGCCAAAAAAAATAATATCTATGTGGATGTGCACCAGAGGTCTGCAGCGGACGTTTTCGCTCGAGCGCCAAGTAGTTCATAGCATAATCCGAGAGGTAGCGCACATGCATGATGGGTAAAATTATCACGAGCGATAAATCGTCGAACGGTATAAGCCGAGCGTTAGACATTCGTTCTTGTTATAGTGATGAACTGTGTAGTAACATCATAGATGCTTATCATTTCAAAACTTTGCAATGTTTAACTAACCTCTCCATAGTACAACTACAAAACTTGCTTTAAAATGCAATATAAATGTTGTAGGTAAATGTCCCCCCCCCCAACACACGAGTGATTTTGTTTTTGCCACATCTGATAGATATTATTAGATGTAAATGCAATTATTATGAACGGAGAACACAATCACGATAATGCAAGAACTGTATCAAGTTTTCTAGCAATAATAATAATAATAATAATAATAATAATAATAATAATCTCTAAAAATTAGTGTATGAATATTTGCGTCTGTAACAGTTGTGCAGCTTGATTATTCGTTTTATTATATTTTCTGTGACGTTATCTCTGTACTAATATTGTTATTAATCTACTGCTATATCAATAATAGTTTGTAAAACGTTTCTACATTGTCGCAGTATATAGGCGGAACACTATGTATGGACCTATCATATTATATATGTGGTATAATAACTGTATATCGAAGTTTTTCATACTATTTTATTTATAACTTCATGTTCCTGTTTTGGTACGTTCCAATGACTGTTCCATTAAACGTTTGTCATAAACGCAGAAAATAAAGCCTTATTTTTACCGTGTGAGCAAAACATATGTGTATCTTATCTGTCGCCTTCCGTACAAGGTAAGACATGTCGGTGAGATGACCTTGTATTGTGCTTCTATTTATTACTAGAGTATCACGACCGATCGTATCTCACTCGAGGGTGCGACACTCGATCGAGTTCAAGCGAGCGATTTAACTCCAATGCAGCACTCTGATGTGCACTGTGAAAATTAAGGCCGAAAGCCATATGGAATGTCTCACAAGCATTAGTTGTTCTTTCAGAACTTATAGTATTGAAAGCCTAAATTTGGGGTCTCTTTGACTTGTCATATGCATCACAGGAACCTTGCAATCCATTTCTAACTTACTAATCACATACGAGAGTAGGAACTGGCAGACACAGCATGCCATTTTATACACTCGGAAAAACTGACTAATGATAACAGTACTACCAACAGTTTTGTGCAAACATTACCAAGTCGCAAATAAAACATTCGCGCGCAGTCGACCTGTTTACAGCATACCTCATCTCGCGCAGTCCACTGTTTGCTTAGGTAATGCTGAACCTGCTCTCGCGCAGTTGGGCAAACAGTAAACCTTTTCGCGCTCAGTCTGTACATACCCGAATAAATATAAATAAATTTAGCTTCCCTTATGAAAAGGTTGCCAGATTTGACAAAGGGTATTACATATAATTTGGAAACACACCCTAAAAGTAAAATGATATACATTTGAAAACGGTTAGGAAATCGAATATACAAAATGTCAGAAAAATTTACATCTAGTAAGTAGCGTTTGTGCTCGTTTACAGTAAAGAAAGGGGGAAAAAATATCATCAGATAGGTCAGATATACCGCAGAAAAATAATAGTACGGATTTATTGGCATTGATATCTAAACCAATCAACAGCCATCGGTTAAGATAACTTGAAATTTCCATTATCACTCCCATACAAATGATTTCTCAATATCTGAACAGATCCTTTGAGGGCACTAATGGCTATTTCCTTCACAATGCTGTGTGTTAGCCCCAGGTTTTTACATTTGTTGGCAAAGAAGGAGGGTATGGTACCTCGTGCTCCCACCATCAGACCTATTACATCAATGTGGGACAGGCTATATTTATCTTTATAGAACGGGATTGTTGGTTCATAGAGCCGTGTCTTTTCACTGTCCACCTCATGCGGTTGATCTGCATGTGTCTCAAATCTGATGGTGGGATCGAGAATGTATGCCGAGTTGTTCTTAATGGCAATGATATCAATTCGCCGAACACTTCCTTGTGTGGCTGGTCCCTGCACCTCTTGATGGACTGTAAACCCTATTTTCTTCAGTGCTTCGGCCAGCATAGAACGGACAGCATGGTGACGGATGTTGCGATGGGCCTCACTATAGGGGCAGAAGCCAAGGATATGGGGAAGAGTTTCAATCTCGCTGAGACAGCGCCTACAGCGAGTACCATCCCGACTTCTACCCGGTACAGCTCGGACCGGAGCGACATAGCCTACCATTTTAAGGGCGTCTATCCATTCCGAGAGGGTTAGACCTTTGTGATTTCTTATCCAGCTGTTTGCTGAGGGGAACTCTTTGTTAAGAATCACTCCTTTACCCTTTTGTTGCAATGTACACCAATTTTCAAATTCTTTTTCTCTTAAAGCGTCTCTAACTTTTCGAGAGTTCACAAAATTTTCACAATTATTAAAAAAAAAAAAAAAAGAATTAGCAGGAGTTAATTTAAGGCTCTTTAAACATGTTTTACTCTCCTCAATAAGGTCCCTAGTGGAAGTACTGTAAGGATCATTAGTTTTGTGTAATACCCTTAAGTCGTTAATGTGTTGTAGCGTGGATTCCCAGCGTACCCTAAAAAAGACTCTCTTTTACGCAGAGCGTAGACTACTTTGAATCAACGCAAGAAATTCTTGAACTTGAAAAGGAAGTTCTTAAATTTTTTATAGCATTAGTAAACTCAAATTCATGCAAAACGAACCGTGAGGAGTTGAGAAATTAATCGAAATTGAATATAGAAATACAGAGTGACGGTGGATTAATCTAAGGAAACGGGAGAATTCCGAGAAACCCCTTTGTCTCCATATGACTCTGCCACCACTAGGATTCGAACGAGCGTTACCCTAACCGTAAGAAGAATAACGACGTAAAATAGGAGGCAATTCACTTTCCATACCGACTTAAATTATTTCTTGGAATGAGTCATTGGATTCCCGATCAATATGATCGCTCCCACTTCAGCCTACGGGAAATCGAACTCCTGTCCCCAGTCTGTAATCAGCGACCCCACGGACTAGTTAACACGGTTAACCATTTGATGTGAGCCCGTTAATAGCCTATTATTGACATTGAAGGTCCTGTATCAAGCACGCCGCTGGCTTGGGTGCTGCAAGCTCTGTTAATGGCCCGACGCTCATTCTGGGCGCTGTGGGTTATTGTTGCTTAATTATTAATACGCAGACCTATTCAGTGCCTCTTACTTTTCTGCTTACTTCCCAAAATGTATTAGGACCAAGTTTCAAATCGTTTTATGTCCAAGAAAAAATAGGAGGAAAAATTGAATTACTCGTACACCGAGCAGGTTTGAAATGAAATAATGTTACAATGCTTCAGGTGTATCTTCAGAAACTTGCTAAGATGAAATCGTACCTTATTTATATTTCACCAAATTATAGGGAATGTTTCGGACATAATACACTTTTAATCCGTACATCATACATAATTGCTTTATCAATAGAGATGGGCTTGTCAGTATATCTTTTCTTTAATAATAATCTTTCTCGTATGTAATCGTGAAAACTTTGTAACTAATTCAACAGTTCATAGCATAATTACTCGTCAAAAATTACTTTCATACTCCATCGGCAGGTCTATCGTGCTATCAAAAAGGAGTGCGTTATATGGCAGTAAAAATTTTTAACAGCCTCCCTATCGATATAAAAAATGAAACTCAAAACAGAAAATTATTTAGAGCCAAATTGATGAAGTACCTAATTTCTCACGCCTTCTATTCTGTAGGTGAATTCATGACAATCAGTAACATTTCATGAAAATGATACTAAAACTTTGTGTTGTACTAGTAGACTATATTGTAAATCTCATCTGTATATATTTCATCTAGACTGTGACTATGAATTAAGATTTTATAATAGTATTAAGTTTTTTGACTTGTTCCATATTCTAGCTGTAAGCAATGTATGAATAGGTACCATGGAATGTTAATAAATACAATACAATACAATACAACGATATATCGGTTTTTACGAAATACCAATATTTTCGTTTCGATAGGCGTTTGACAGAGTGGATTGGAATAAACTAATGGGGATCCTGAAAAAAAAATTGGCGTGGATTGGAAAGACAGGAGGCTGTTCAGTAATCTTTATATGAAACGAGTCAAAGTCATGATAGGAGAAGAAATGTCAGAAGGAAGTGGAATAGGGAGAGGAGTACGACAAGGATGCCCTTTATCACCTACCCTGTTCAACATCTACTTGGAGGATTTAGTGAAGAACTGTTTTCAGAACATTGGAGGAGTCATAGTAGGAGGAAGAAGAATAAAGTGAGCCACCGGCGTGGCTCAGTCGGTTAAGGCGCTTGCCTGCCGGTCTGATGTTGCGCTCCGACGCGGGTTCGATCCCCACTTGAAATGATTACCTGGTTCGGGTTTTACCAAGGTTTTCCCCAACCGTAAGGTGAATGCCAGGTAATCTATGGCGAATCCTCGGCCTCATCTCGCCAAATACCATCCCGCTATCACCAATCTCATCGACGCTAAATAACCTAGTAGTTGATACAACGTCGTTAAATAACCAACTAAAAAATAAAAAAGGGTTTGCTGATGATATGGCGTTCTTAGCAGATGAGGAGATAATACTAAGGGATATGCTATTGGAGCTAAATCACAGCTGTGAGCAGTAAAGAAGGTAAACTTGCGAATTCTAAATGAGGCAGTAGAGCAAGTGAACAGCTTCAAATACTTGGGGTGTACTATAAGCAGTAACATGAGATGCTGCCAGGAAGTCAAAAGAAGAATGGCAATGGCAAAGAAAGCCTTAACAGAAAAAGGACCGTCTTCTGCGAACCTCTGGAGAAAGAATTAAAGAAGAGACTAGTGAAGTGCTTTGTGTGGAGTGTAGCATTGTATAAGGCAGAAACATAGACATTACGACGAGATGAAGAGAAGCATTTGAAATGTGGATATCAAGAAGAATGAAACGTGTGAAGTGGTCAGACAGAATAAGAAACGAAGTTGTGTTGAAAAGAGTGGGTGAAGAGGGAATGATGCTGAAATTGATCAGAAAGAGGAAAAGGAATTGACTGGGTCACTGGTTGAGAAGAAACTGCCTTCTGAAGGATGCACTGGAAGGAATGGTGAACGGGAGAAGAGTTCGTGGCAGAAGAAGATATCAGATGATGGACGACATTAAGATATATGGATGATATGAGGAGACAAAGAGGAAGGCAGAAAATAGGAGAGACTGAAAAATGCTGGGTTTGCAGCGAAATACCTGCCCTTTGACAGAACATTTGAATGAATGAATGTCGATATATTGATATCGAAATTTTTATTCAATATACCGTGTGATATATCGGTTTCTTTTCAGTAATTTATCATTTTTTGTGGAATTATTATCACCATTATCATTAACAATAAAATCCACTTCTTAAGAGATGGCGCATAATGGTGCAAACTTGAAATATCCAATCCAATCAAAAGCTTGCTGTGATTGACTGGACTGAAATTTGAATTCAAGCTATTTAATATGCAGTACCAAATTCAAATGCAACGTGTGCGAACCTGAGACTGAGACGGGCGGTTTATCTACTAGTGTTTTAATATGAATTATTATTATTATTATTATTATTATTATTATTATTATTATTATTATTATTATTATTTCAGTAACAGCACAGTTAAATGTGAAAAATAGTAGGTGCTATATTATGTATTGCAGGTATTTAAAATATATCGTTTATATTTACAATTTTACATTTATGCTTTTGACTGTTATGATGTTAATTTCAATGCTAATAAGGAGTATTAAATTTTAAGTAAGTTTATTGTAATAAATGTACATGTGAAAATGTAATTAGGGGAGAGTTGGGTAGTATCGGACATCGGGTAATATCGGACAGTGAGTTTCTTACATCTACAACCAGATGATAGTACCTGAATGACATGCTTACGTTTCTGTGATATCGCATATAGAAACGTAACCATGTCATTTAGGTACTACCATGTGATGTTAGATGAAAGAAACGCACTGTCCGATATTACCCGATGTCCGATACTACCCAACTCTCCCCTACATTAGTATCTGTTAATTTGCTTACGAAATAGTGATATCAGTATTGCCAACCCTGTTGGAGCAAAATAATTAAATGGGAACCCTAAAAAGAAGGAGAGAAAGAAGTAGAATTTGGAATATTGTAATGAGTTTTGTTTTGTGTGTGGGAATGGCAGACAGAAGAGAAAATATGTCAGGTGAAGCTGCATGATCAATAAATCCCCTAATGCTTATCTCATCATTCCAGAATGGTGTTACAGTTTCTTTCAATAAAGCCTATTTCGTTAAAGGTAAGCCGACAACCAAAACATCTCTAAGAAGTCTATCATGACTTGAGTTCTTATCATCAGATGTATGAAAGCAAAAGACAGTAGCCGATTGCATGTGGAACAATATACCTATATATATTAGAATAAGGAGATCTAGTAAAAAAGTGGACTTGGCACCATTGAGCGATATATCGATAATCGTTTCGATATATCGATATATATTCTGTAATATACAGCGATAATCGAAATTAGATTTCCGATATATTGCAATATTAATATTAATTTCATTCATAGTGTTCTGCCCAAGACCAGGTATTTTACTGCAAACCCAGCATTCTCCAGTCTTTCCTATTTTCTGCCTTCCTCTTTGTCTCCTCATATGATCCACATATCTTAATTTCGTCTATCGTCTGATACATTCTTCTGCCCCGAACTCTTGTCCCGTTCACCATTCCTTCCACTGCATTCTTCAGTAGGTAGTTTCTTCTCAGCCAGTGACCTAACCAAATCCTTTTTCTCTTTCTGATGAGTTTCAATATCATTCTTTCTTCACCCACTCTTTCCTAACACAATTTCATTTCTTATTATGTCTGTCCACTTCACACGTTCCATTTTTCTCCATATCCAGATTTCAAATGCGTCTATTCGTTTCTCTTCAGTTCGCCGTAATGTCCATGTTTCTACCCCATACAATGCCATACTCCTCACAAAGCACTTTACTAGTCTCTTCCTCAGTTCTTTTTCCAGAGGTCCGCAGAAGATGCTCCTTTTTCTACTAAAAGCTTCCTTTGCCATTGCTATCCTTTTGACTTCCTGGCTGCAGCTCATGTTATTACTTATAGCACACTTCAAGTATTTGCTTATAGTCCACTTGCTCTATTGCCTCATTCAGAATTCGCAAGTTTGCCTTCTTTACTTTTCTTCCCATGACCATGGTCTTCGTCTTGTTGGAATTTATCTTCATTCCATACTGCTCACAGCTGTCATTTAGCTCCAGTACCATATCACTTAGTATCATTTTTTCCTCTTCTGCTAACAACGCCTTATCATCAGCAAACTTATGTACCTTATTCTTCTTCCTCCTACTATCACTCTTCCAATGTTCTGAAAACAGTTCTTCACAAAATATATTGGTATTTAAATTATTGCCCCATTCATAGTTATCAGAAACCTGTAAAGAAATACTTCCATAAAATAACAGCGCATTGAATTTTTCCATTTTTAAATTTTGTTATACAGCATGTTCCTATATATTTTCTACCGTCAAAAGCCTAAGTTCATGCTTATCTTAATCTTCTTAAAATTCTACTCAACCCTGCCTCTTATTCTAACCAGTCACAACCTACCATATCACCATTATGTTGATATTAGCATGTAAATATAAGACTCTTATGCTCCTCCAATTATCCAAAAACTGTTTGATTAATAAATTTTACACATCGGTCTTCTTTGTTTGGGGCAATCAGTAATGATTCAGGAAAAAGACGCATTGCTTTCCTTTTTTTTAACAATTGTTATGAATTTCTTTGATTGGTCATCACAGCGATAGGTGGGCGGTATTTTCATCCTATTACAGTTTCATCTTTGATCGACTTTTGATTGATGCCATCAATCTTAGATTATTTCCTCGGTGTTTTTTAGTTTCTCACATTCCATTCTTCACTGAAAATGTGAACACAAGCCATAGGTATATAGCCTATAAAGATTATGGTTATCTTTGGGTGTCACCATTTTCAGAGTTTTTTCAAACGTGTTTTCCCAGCTCAATAAATGCATCTTGGACATAATACGACTTGATCGAGACACTTTACAGGACTGAATATGATTTGAAAAAAAAAACAGCCACATTGAAACACTCGACTCGTTTTCATGATTTACAAATACGATTTGGAAAGATCATACTTCACAGCATGAAATATCGAGTATGAGGATAATACAAAAATGTATGAAACTCAATTTCGTCCACAGGTAGACTTAATACAGTTTGAAACGATGATCTTCGTATGCATATGACGTATATGTGAGATTGTGTAGTTCAGCAAATTATTATACTTTAATCTTTATACAAATTGGTTGCTGGTAACAACACCCTTCCGCATCACTTCCTTAAACTTTCGCCCTCCATCTTCCACTCGTCGTACCAAATCTTCTCCTCTATGATCTCTTTTTCTTATCCTTTTAATCTCTCATCTACGCCGTTCTTTAACCCTCACCATCCCATTCCCACTATTATATTTTTTCTTTCTCCATTTATCTCCTTTGTATTTTCTTTGCTCCCTATTCATCTATTTCTCCCTCTGTTTCCCCTCCAATTTCTAGTCTCCTATCATTTCCACTTTCCCTTCCCTTACTTATCCCCTTTCCATGTCCAATATTTCTGCTATTCCATATTCTTCAAATTCACTTTCTCCTCTTACTTCTAGTTTATTTCTTCCCTCCTTCTATTTCACTTACATCTCCTTCTTCAACATCTGCTCATCCTTTCTATTTCTCCTCGTCGTTCTTCAACCTCTTTTCCTACTTCTTTTATATAATCTTCTTCTCCTGCCCTTATTCCTCATTCTTTTACTTCCATTATTTATCCTTCTCTACTCTTTCCATTTGTCCTTCTCCTTTTCTTACTTCTTTTTCTGCGCCTTATTCTATATCTCCTTCTCTTTCTTCTATTTCTCATTATCATCATCCTCTATTTCCCCCTCTCCTTCATCTGTTTCCTTCATGTCCCTCTTCTATATCTCCTTTTCTACTTATTTTTTCACTTTCTTCTATTCTTCTTTCTCCTATTTATCCTTCTCCTCATATTTTTCCTTTTCCTTCCTGTAACTCTTCTTTTTCTTCTATTTTTCCTTTTCCTAGTTCTCCCTCTTTTTCTTTAACTTCTAAATCTTCTAATTCTCTTCCTACTCCTATTTTTCCCTCATGAATTTATATTCTCATTCATCTGTTTCTCCTATTTGTCCTATACTCTCCTTCTATTTCTCTTACTTCACAATCTTGTATTCCTCCTTCTCCTCCTATTTCAATATTCATCCTTTATCTCCTTGTTCATATTTTTCTATTCTGTGTCCTTCCTCTAACTCTTCTTCTCCTCTTAGAATTTCTCCTTCTCTTCCTTCTTGAATTTCTCCCTCTCCTCCTTGAAATTCTCTTTCTCCTCCTCCTTGAATTTCTCCTTCTCCTTTTCTTTGAATTTGTCATTCCTCTTCCCCTTGAATTCTCCTTCTATTCCTCCTTAAATTTCTCCTTCTCCTCCTCCTTGAATTTCTCGTTCTCCTCCTCCTCGAATTTATCGTTCTACTCCTCCTTGAATTTCTCCTTCTCCTTCTTGAATTTCTCTTTCCTCCTCCTTGAATTTCTCCTTATCCTCCTTCTTGAATTTCTCGTTCCCCTCCTCCTTGAATTTCTCCTTATCTTCCTCGTTGAATTTCTCGTTCTCCTCCTTCTTGAATATATCCTTCACCTCCTGCTTGAATTTCTCTTTCACTTTCTCCTTGAATTTCTTCTTCTTCTTCTTCAATTTCTCCTTCTCCTCCTCCTGGAATTTCTTCTTTAATATCTCCTTCTCATTTTCCTTGAATTTCTTCTTCATCTTCTTCAATTTCCCCTTTTCCTCCTCCTTGAATTTCTCTTTCTCCTCCTCCTTGAATTTCTCGTTCTCCTCCTCCTTGAATATATCCTTCACCTCCTGCTTGAATTTCTCTTTCACTTTCTCCTTGAATTTCTTCTTCTTCTTCTTCAATTTCTCCTTCTCCTCCTCCTGGAATTTCTTCTTTAATATCCCCTTCTCATTTTCCTTGAATTTCTTCTTCATCTTCTTCAATTTCCCCTTTTCCTACTCCTTGAATTTCTCTTTCTCCTCCTCCTTGAATTTCTCGTTATCCTCCTGTTTGAATATCTCCTTCACCTCCTGCTTGAATTTCCCCTTTTCCTCCGCGTTGAATATCCCCTTCTTCTCCTCCTTGAATTTCTCTTTCTCTTCCTCTTTGAATTTCTCTTTCTCCTCCTCCTTGAATATCTCCTTCACCTTCTGCTTGAATATCTCCTTCACCTTCTGCTTGAATTTCCCTTTTTCCTCCTCCTTGAATTTCTCTTTCTCTTCCTCCTTGAATTTCTTTTTCTCCTCCTCCTTGAATTTCTCCTACTCCTCCTCCTTGAATTTCTCTTTCTCTTCCTCCTTGAATTTCTCTTTCTCTTCCTCCTTGAATTTCTCCTTCTCCTCCTCCTTGAATTTCTCTTTCTCTTCCTCCTTGAATTTCTCTTTCTCCTCCTCATTGAATTGCTCGTTCTCCTCCTCCTCGAATTGCTCGTTCTCCTCCTCCTTGAATTTCTCTTTCTCCTCCTTCTTAAATTTCTCTTTCACTTCCTCCTTGAATTTCTCCTTCTTCTTGAATTTCTCCTTCTCCTTCTCCTGGAATTTCTTCTTCAGTTTCTCCTTCCCCTTTTCCTTGAATTTCTTCTTCATCTTCTTCAATTTCCCCTTTTCCTTCTCCTTGAATTTCTCTTTCTCCTCCTCCTTGAATTTCTCTTCCTCCTCCTCCTCCTTGAATTTCTCTTTCTCCTTCTCCTTGAATTTCTCGTTCTCCTCCTCCTTGAATATCTCTTTCACCTCCTCTTGAATAACTCCTCCACCTCCTGCTTGAATTTCTCCTTCTCCTCCTCCTTGAATTTCTCGTTCTCTTCCTCCTTAAATTTCTCTTTTTCCTCCTCCTTAAATTTCTCCTTCTCCTCCTCCTTGAATTTCTCGTTCTCTTCCTCCTTGAATTTCTCTTTCACTTCCTCCTTGAATTTCTTCTTCTTCTTAAATTTCTGCTTCTCCTCATCCTGGAATTTCTTCTTCAATTCCCCTTCTCCTTTTCCTTGAATTTCTTTTTCATTTCCTTCAATTTCCCCTTTTCCTCCTCCTTGAATTTCTCCTTCTCCTCCTCGTTGAATTTCTCTTCCTCCTTCTCCTTGAATTTCTCGTTCTCCTCCTCCATGAATTTCTCTTTCTCATCCTTCTTGAATTTCTCTGTCACTTCCTCCTTGAATTTCTCCTTCTTCTTGAATTTTTCCTTCTCCTCCTCCTGGAAGTCCTTCTTCAATTTCTCCTTCTCCTTTTCCTTGAATATCTTCTTCATCTTCTTCAATTTCCCCTTTTTCTCCTCCTTGAATTTCTCTTTCTCCTCCTCCTTGAAATTCTCCTTAATCTCCCTCTTGAAGTTCCTTTCTTCTCGTTCTGTTTCTTCTGCTACTTCTTCTACTTCTCCTTCTCTTGCTTCTGTTTCTCCCATTCTTCCTTCTTCTATTTCTCCTTCCCCTTTTATTTATTCTACTCCTTCTTCTATTTCTTCTTCTCCTATTCCTCCCCCGTCTAATTATCCTTCTCTTCCTTCCTGTATTGATCCTTCTCCGTTTTATTCTTCTCCTATTTCTCCTTCTGCTTATATTTCTCCTATTGCTCGTCCTTCTAATTATCCTTCTCTTCCTTCTTCTATTGATCCTTCACCTCTTTCTTTTCTTATTATCTTTCTTTTAGAGACCATTTTCCACCTTTTCTATATTTCTTCGTTCTCATTCCATTTTTCTTCTCTCTCTTTCCATTCTTCCTCATTATTTTCTTTATTCTCCTTGTCCTCTTTGCAGCTTAACAAAACAGTTATTCAAATGCAGCAATTTTTGGAATGTGCTTATTTGTCCCTCAAATTTTACATTACAAAATTGCTCAAATTTATTTTTCCTTTTTATATTGTTTATTTATGTACGATTCTGCAAGGGAGGTTTCCGCCTAGTATTAAAAATTGTTTCCTTATCAACAACGTGTTGCTTCAAATTCACTACCTCGTATGTTTCATTCTGTACCTTGATTTTAGCGTTCCCTTAGATCCCTCGTGTATTATTTCTTGCTATCTAATCTATAACAATATTCATGTAAAATTCCCACCATATAGCAATTATGTTGGCTCTTAAAGCAAACTAAGTTATAATTCTCTGACTCATGATGACGTGGGTATTAATTCAACCGCAATAATGATCAACTGTACAAACTGCAATCTAACTGTAAGATTTTTAAGTTGCTTTATTAACGAGGTGTCGTATAACGAATTAACGACCTAGTAAATATGATAATAAAGCACTATCAGCACTTCCCAGACAGACATGCGCAAGATTCGTGATGCTAATCTGTAATATAATGTACCGGTAATTCGTGAAACAATATAAAATGAAAGCTATTAATTTGAGAGCCCATTAAAACTGGAGGCAGCAGTAAAACAGGTCCGTGCTGCGAACTAGCGTGCAATGCGAAGATGACGCAGTAGCTGCCCGACACAATTCAGAAGCCCTCGTGGAAGTAGCGTGTCACTTTACTCTCTTGTGAAAGGGAATAGAATAGAATGTTTTATTTTCGCTGGCAGAGTTAAGGCCATAAGGCCTTCTCTTCCACTCAACCAGCCTTAATCAATACAATACATAGGGTAAACTAGGGTCTGTTGGACAGTCGGCCATGTTGGACATTCTGTACTTTAACGTGTTACCTCGCCACTTGTGGGCATCACATTCAGCTAGAAGTCAATGACGGAAGTAGGTACGAGTGGGGCTACGTTAAAGTACAGAGTGTCCAACATGCCCGACTGTCCAACAGACCCTAGTTTACCCTATTTAAATTACAGTACACTTAAAAGATTCTCCACAGTAACTTCCGAGTGTATCGAGGACAGGTAAGATTAAAATAGCTTCTTATGCACAGAAACTTGATAGGCTATTCTCTACATTCGTTTCCTGTATTTCTTAAAGTAATGTTTATGTACACATCCATTTTCATCTCAGAGAATTAACGAACAACGAGAGTGTATTGATTTAGTATGCAGTAATAGTACGTTAGCTTAGCATTAGCATAGCATTATTTTATAATCTAAATTTTAGCTATGCTCAATTGAATCATGTTAAAATACATAAAATACATATGCAATAAATGCAATGCAAAAAAATTGGGTAATGAGCCAAGCAGATTATGTTGCGATGTTGTAAAAGTTGTTCCTCCTGAGATTCAAGAGCCTTCACAACAAATTAAAAATTTACTTATCGGAGTACATCCGTTATCAACACACTTTTTATATAATATAATATAATATAATATAATATAATATAATATAATATAATATAATATAATATAATATAATATAATATAATATAATATAATCTATACTAATAATAAATCTCTAACCGAAATTTTTGTGGTAATTTTCGCTTTTTCAAAAATAATTGGTGTTAACATTTATTATTCATCCTGAGACCGATAATCGCTTTTTTTTAATTTTTGTCTGTCTGTTTGTCTGTCTCTCTGTCTGTCTGTCTGTCTGGATGTTTGTTAACTTTTCACACGATAATGGCTGAACGGATTTCGATGAAAGTTCAAATATAAATTAAGTTCGTTGTAATTTATGAACTATAACAATTTTGTTGGGCCACCTGTGCTTATCTTCTTAAATAGTTTTTATAACATTAACGATTTCGATACTACTTATGTATCATCATCAGATGTAACTTAGATTTTAGGCCATGTGGCATTCAAAATACTTTATTTAAAGGGGCCTGAATTAAATAAATCGAATTATCTCGCTTATTGTTGCTTTTTATGGAAAATGTTACATAACAAAAGTTTCTTTACAAATGATTTCTGATAAGTTTTATTCTATGCAAAATTTTGATAGGACTGATATTTAAAGATATGCAAGACTTTTATAATAAAAGTATAATACATTTTCACCGCCACCTCAGATTATAGCGTTGTTGTTCCTACAATAACTCCTATGTGCAAAATACAAAATTTTTGAGTAGGAAGAAAAAACACATTTATTCATTCCATGGCAATGGTACATAGGAGATCGTAAATTCTTACATTTTCGAAAGAAAGAAATATAATTACATATCACTATATATGCTGTATCACTATCTAAGTCATTTGAAGGGTTTAGAATCATAGTGGGCCAAGCGCCATTTACTGAAGACTTAGAAAACAAGGGTTAAAATTAAGTTATTACCATAATTCAATGGAAACATATAGCAAGTAATATAAAGTATACACAATTAAAACTAAATGATATGTCAATCTTCATTAAACTATGGTTGCATGTAATAACAAATAAGAAACATGTTAAAGGAATTGTCATTGCACCAAATGAGTGGTCTCTGGATCAAAATGATCGCATTTTAATTTTTTTAAATACAATTTAAATTAAGTAACATACTAAACGATTTATCCTTCTATCAAGCACGAATGTTCCCTGGATCAAACGTCCTATTTTAATTATATAATTACTTTATATTTATTTCTAACGGGTGCAGCGGAGCGCACGGGTACGGCTAGTAAATACAATAAGTGTATAAAATCCCATGTGAACAAAAGGTCTCCTACTTTTGTGCAGGGTGAGCTCTGAGAGTAGCCAACTTATTAAGTAAGCTATTCTTAGCAAGTTGTTCTTTGCTATCACGTGGTCTTCTCATTCGCAGGGAAAATGACTATATCTGGACTGCAACTTGTGTATGAATTAAAACTAGGTGAGAACTGAGACTAACATATAAACTACTGTAGAATGCACAATTTACCTTAAAATTAATTTTCTGACTGTACTGGAATCTTAACCTCTTTCTAAACTGAGCCAGCTTCGAGAAAAACAAAATAATAGATTGCATCCGCCAAATTACTCTTCAAGCAACGGCCACTCACACAAACTCGGGGAAAGAAAACAGAGGACGAGTACTGGAAAGTTTTCTTCGTTTCTTCTTCTGTCCTTGATACATAATCATAGAATTTTTCTCTGTTTTTTTTCTGACAGACTTGTAGCATTTTCTTTTCCCAGAGATGAGGGACCATGTCTGGAAACCTTACCGTTCTGTCATATTTGTAATGAACTCTTTCTTACAGGTAGCTCATGGCAAAGAATTATTGAAGTCTTCACAATCTGAAACCAGCCTATAACAGAAAGGTTTTATAACTCGCATCTATTTCCTAAATCAACCGAGTGATAAGAAAAATTAATCTCAAACATACAGTTATTGCTCATCAAAAACGTGACAATTAACAATACATTTTTGTATCCTAATTTTCTTGTAATCTACTCAAGAAAAATACGGTGAGAAAATAAACAATCAGTAAGCTTACAGCGGTCGTGGAGAAAGCTTCGACTTCTGATGTCTCTTGTAAGCACGTGGAAGGTACAGGACCAGAGTACGACATAGTAACTAAAAGTATCCCCCCTTCCCTCACCCCGATGGCGGACAGTCAGCTAGAGGGCGAGAGGGTGGACGGTTAGGAAATTTAGGGAATGTATCCATGTGGCAACATCGTGTCCACTTTGTGTGTGGCGTTAGAAAAGTGAGTGATGTATCCAGTTACCCTTGGCAAAGAGGGATCAGGGACGCGAATGGGAATTAAAAATATACGTTACTTCTTTGCTTGCTGGAGCTTCAGGCAAGCACAATTTATATCATCATCATCATCAACAACAACAATTAATCAGTTTTTAGTATTAACTTAATTTTAATTCTCAAGTTAAAGCATAAAAGCTGCTTGACAGCAAATATGTCAATACATCTCAGAAACTGCGTTCACTATGTAACTATGTAATCTCCGTAGACCTGATGATGACTAATTACTATGGGATCGAAAACGTTAGTCAAAGTTTGACCAACAAAAATAAATAATGGCTTTTATTCCATTAAGATAAATAAAAGATAACTTCATATAGGCCTGATGTTATCTAATTATTTGCTTATTGTACAGTAGTGGCAAAAACACCGGACCGACCCTTGTAGCTGATTTCAGAGCCTTGTTCACTCCAGAGCACGATAGACTGGTAACTAAGACTTTCATTGTTCGAATCCTGCATGAGAAGGAAACTTTTTTTTTTGTTCCTTATTCAAATTTATTCCCAATACTTTTCGATAGCAGCGATATTTTACTACTTAATTAACTTATTATTCCCAGAACATGAATTTTACCAGCAATCGAAAAGTATTGGGAATAAATTTGAATAAAGAACAAAAAAAAGTTTCCTTCTCAGGCAGGATTCGAACCACGAAGGTCTTAGTTACCAGTCTATCGTGCTCTGGAGTGAACAAGGCTCTGAAATCAGCTACAAGGGTAGGTCCGGTTTCTTTTGCCACTACTGTACGAAGAATCGCAACTTATCTGAAAAAAATCTCCTATGGTGTGTGTGTGTGTTTATATATATATATATATATATATATATATATATGTTTTTTTAATTACAGCATGCCCCATTATCTAAATAATACTAGCCACTAGCCTACATGCTTTCACTTATTAATCTTAATTTACTTAAAATGTCTATGTATGTAGGGTCCTTATGTTGTATCACACATTTTTAACACTGTAGTAGTGCCTGTTCATATCACACATTTTTAAACTCACTTTTAGTTGCTATTTCATCAGGCTTTTTTTTTTAAACTATATTAGTTGCTGTTTTGTCACAAGTTTATAGAGTTTATAAATTGATTGAACACTTTGAGGTAACTGTTCACAAGCTGTTGGCAAGTCAGTGGCCAGTCTGCTCCGTTCATCCTGATGTCTCTCATGAGCGATGTCCTCTGCTGTGTGGTGTCTGCACATTCTTAAATAAGATGATTCACCGTTTGCTGTCCTCTGCCACATACATGTTGAGTAGTCTATGATGTGGAATCTGTGAAGGTATGACTTGATTCTGCCGTGTCCCGTGATGACTGCTGTGAATTCTGGAGTTGAAGATATTGATAATTTTAGTCTCTGCTTAATTGACGGGAAGAAAGACTTCGTTGTTGCACCTTTGGTTGTCATATTTCATATATCCTGCCATTTCTGTGTCCCTATTTCTTTTATTTCTGTAGCTAGTGTTGACTTTGGGGTTTTGCTGCAAATGATTTCTATAGTATAGTCGTTAGCAGCTTGTTTTGCTAAATTATCTGCCATTTCATTGCCGGTTATGCCTATGTGGTCTTTAACCCAGCTGAAATGCATTAACCACTTGTTTTGTTGAAGGGTACGAAATGTTTTTAATGTTAGCTATTAATTATTTTGTTTCTTATTGCCATTTATTAAACACAGAGTTATTTTACTGTCTGTGTAGACTGCTACTCTTTTTTCCGCGTTTATACTTTCCTGTATTGCTTCAAGCTCCTGCAAAGCCTTAAGAATTGTTATTTTTTTGCTCCGCTTGATTGTTAGAGCATTTTCCATCCAATCGGTACTTAACCCATTAATGCCCGTAATTCCCTGAATGAGATTTTAGCGTGATATTTCTGTTATGTGGTCCTGGAAGAACCCCAAACACTATAATTTTATATCATTCATGTACCTTCAACCGAAAGTACCATTCTAGGCTGGCAACTTTAGTTGCCACTGGGCACTTGCGTGTCTAATATTTTGTTATTGTGAAATAAATGCATCTTACTTCGATAAAAGCTTTTGCTTTATTTAGCACTAACAAAATTACAAACACCACATCACTTTAGACTATTATTTTTCACTCAGTCCATAATTGTTATGTCCAATTTAAGGGAAAATTCGATTTTATTCAACACCAAATAGTCCTCATGCATCATGAAATGTTTTGAGACATGAATCAGGAAAAATAAAAATGCAAACTGCAGTTGTGAAGAGATTATCGAAGTAGAATTTTATTCCTTGTGGTAACTGCACATGATCAAACAATCCCAAAACAACATTACTTCCTTGACCAGGATCTGTATCAGGAAGGCAAGTTGAACTCCCACAATATGGTTCAGCATGAAAGATAAACCCAGATGGATCATCAGCAACTCTCAATTTGAATCTGACGCGCACAGTCTTTCCCCTTATGAATTGTCATGGTGCTAAACAGTTCATAGGATCATACTTTCATCAATGCTTACATATTTGCCAGACACCTGTTTGAAGGAAGCCTTCAGTATATGGAAGAGTTGTCTCACTTTATATAGAGAATCAGAACATGTAATCCGTCATTATTTGTTAGGTGAAGGAATATCAGTAGTTCATCAAATCGGTTGTGTCGCATAGATTCTGACAGTAGTGACACATGAACATCCGAATCGCTTTTCCAATAAAGCCTTCTTGATGGCAGTTTGTGGTACCCAGACAGAAGTAGAATACCGATTAGAATAAAAATCTCTTCCCTTGAGATATTCAAATTATGCGTAAGATGCTGGCTGAGCCGCATATCTGTTGGTTTCCATAACTATAAGCTGAAGTAATTCTGTAGAGAAAAAGGGTCTAAGACAGGCTAGCAGAAATGGGCGCCAATTGTGGCGTTGCGTCACTCATCCGAATACGTCACTCATTCCTTCCTTCCACCCCCGCGTCATTGACTTGGTAAAAGAGGGAATTTGTATTCTGCTGGAAGGTGATCAACGTTGTCTTGAGCTTCATTATACGAGAGGTCTAATTCCTGAACTGTTTCACTTCCTTCTCCTCGAATGGAGGACTGATTGCTATGTTGTTCACCGTGCTTTCTGTGTCTTCCGCAATATCCAGAATTTCGTGAACTGTTAAAGATTTTACCTTTCCTTTTCTTGGAATTTTGTGAAATACTAAAATAAACATAAATTTTATTCCAATTACTTTACAATGAATGTATAAAATCTCTATACTTACAGTTTTATGTATAGCCTTTCTATAAAACGAAAATGCTATAACAGATGAAAATCAGAGGTATTAGTTCCAGATATTACGTAAATAAAAATGTACTACAGCACGGAATCGAACTACGAACTAGCCAGTAGTGAAGGAAAGAATTGCTATAAAAAATTAATATTATGTCATTGTTCGTTTCAACCGTTAGCAATGGTAAAATTTGGAAGAATTTGTAAAATGGATAAACAAAGAAACGTAAGTGCTCACTGGCAACTAAAGTTGCCATACAAATTCAAGCCACTCTAATGAAATTGTGATAACTTGTACATTAAAAATTTGGTTAATATAATAAAATTTCACATATTCTTAATAGATTTATGTAATTTAAATTGTTGTGCAGCAATTGTTAGATATATTTATAATTACATTATTGAAGGAATGTGTAGCAGTCGAGAATCTTGTGTGTGCACTCCTCATTAATTTCTCTGTACTAACGACGTAACGAACGGATGAGCTAAAACTCAACACGAACTAGTGGAGGACATCTTAATCTTTATATCAATTATTGTGAACAACGAAAAGAATTCAAATCAACCATTCAGTAAAGCATTATTGCCTTGGCAACTTTAGTTGCCACTGGGATATAATGGGTTAAGCTGGCGAATTGGAATTTTTTCTTCTTTGAATATAGCCGCTACCGCTCCCACCTCATTTCCCATTTTACTTCCATCTGTGTATATTTTATGGGATATTCTGTGGTTTCCTATGTATTTTATGTATGTATGTGTATCCAATGTCTATCCACTTCACTTTACGAGATTCGGGTTGCACATATTACGGATAGATGGCAGGACTGTCACTCATTTTGCACACCACTTCGGCGGGCCATGCTGTACATGATCTGTATCTGTTGAGAGTTATGTCGTGTACTAGTATAAGTGTATATGTAAGTGTTCGTGTAAGTGTAGTGTATGGAATGAGTGGTGATGATGAAAATGGGGAAGGGAGAAGGGGGAAACCCGGTGCCTGCACTAGCCTACTCCTGTCGAATAGCACCAAGAGGGACCATCCGACGGATGAATCACTATCAACAGTGACATATGTGTCTCTTCATATGCACTGAGGAGAGATTTGGGACTTAACCCAGGCATATTAATGCACAATATCTCCTATGATGTTGATGAACAAGTATTCATGTATGTATAGATTTATTACCGTCAGAATTACTTATCAATAATCAAAATTAAACCATTATATTATTACATGAAATGGTACATAATGACCGACGAACGTTTTCGTCATGAATATGGCATCCTCAGGTCTCATCGAAGTAATGACACACAATGAACACTTATAATTTCTGGTTTAAATACAATTGTTAAAAATGTTTGAAAAAGTTAATATGTTAGACAGTGTAAGCATATGCAATTAAGAACATACGTGTAACATAAAATTTGAAACTTTACAAAGTATAGAAAAAACAAACATTGTGCTGATGGTTAAATGTACAACGAGATAAAATAATTTGACAATCTTCAATTGCAGGTGGTCATAAATCACAAAATGTAGAACATTCTATGATATATAGCTCGCTCGTGCTGCTGTTTGAGCGGCGTATGAAACCAAAGTCCTGTAAAATATAATGGGGAAGTGTAAAAATTTTGAAATTGAAAGTTAAAAAGTGAATGTTGAATTTAGAATTGTTGTTTTTAATACTTACAAATTTGGTTGAGGAGAAGCTGACCTAACCGCAATGTTGTAGCAACACGACTGAGCTTTACAGAAATACGTTAGCATTTAAAGAAAACTATGCACCTGGCATATGTTATAACATAATTTGGAGCCTTTTAGGGTAATGTTAAGTCCAAAAAGTTTATTGACCTATTGTGTTCGACTTCACAAGCGAACCTAAGATAAGTATGTAACTTATTAAAAATATCTAGGATTTTATCGTATATTGCATTATTATTGTTGTAAAGTATGATAGGAGTATCATCAACGTAGCGGGCGTAACAGCAGCACGAGCGAGCTACATACCACAGCATATTCTACTATTTTGTGATTTATGACCACCTGCAATTGAAGATTGTCAAATTATTTTATCTCGTCGTACATTTAACCATTAGCACATTGTTTGTTTTTTCTATACTTTGTATGGTTTTAAAGTTTATGTTACACGTATGTTCTTAATTGCATATGCTTACACCGCCTATCATATTAACTTTCTCAAACTTTTTAACGATTGTATTTAAACCAGAAATGTTCATTATGTGTCATTGCTTCGATGAGACCTGAGGATGCCATATTCATGGCGAAAAAGTTCGTCGGTCATTATGTACCATTTCATGTAATAATCCAATGGTTTAATTTTGATTATTGATAAGTAATTCTGACGGTAATAAATCCATACATATTTGAAATTTTATTATTATACTTATCGGACCCAACATGCCTTTGAAAGTATTCATGTGTTAGAATATTTTAATTTTATGACCCATGTCATTAGCTTCGTCGTTTTTTTTTTGTGTTAATGAATACTAATACCTCTCAAAATACAAAATGCTTTCTTTAATACATTGTATCATTTATTAGAAGTGTTTCTAATATTATTTAGAAAGAGGAAATAAGACTTCTATCATATCAACATCGTCTTTGTCCCTCTTAGGACCCGTTTACACGGTGTGGGAATTTCTCAAAACGAACATTTATTCGAATCGATTTTGCGCGAACAGTAATGTACACATTTTTTCCCATATATAACGAAATTCAAGTTATGTACAGGAGAAAAATCGAATCGGTATCAAAACCCGGCCTTCATCCTATTTATCAATAGTAATCTCACTAGAGGTTTTGATGTATCTAGAAAAAATCAAAACTCGAGTGGGATTTAATTGACTATTACACGATTAGAAGAAAGTATATAAAGATTAGAAGTAACAAAGTACTTCAATACAATAAAATATTAATTGGCTTACGAAAATACAACTGTCTTCAAATGTATTGTTGTACCATCTAGATGGCAGTAGTGTTTTATGATTATGTTTTCTTGTTATCAGTTGTGCCAACTATGGAATCTTCATTGAATTCTGTGGACGGTTACTAGTCAAGAAGGCTTTGTTGATTCAGTTTTATTTTTATTAAAACATTTGCATTCCACTTCAATCATCCGGATCCCAGTAATCAACGTCACTTGACAGATGATTTTCAATAAATCTTAGTATTAAACAATCTCTGATATGTGACTATCCATAATATCATATAGCAGAAGCTATAATAAAACATAACCTAAATAATATAAACAAGTGTAAGAAAAGTTTTAATTAGGGATGATGAAATAAACAAGAAACGTTGTAATTAACGATGATGAAATAAAAAATAAACATGAATAATTTTAAAAGAAACAATTATTGAAAGTACAATTTTCAAATTTGAATGTTTTAGTGGTTGGTGGTTCAGTTGATGTTATATTGGACTGTGCGTAAAAGAAGTGAACTCGTTGATGTACATGGTGTATCCCTCAACTTATTCAGGATTTCCGAATGGTGCTCTTCATATATGACCAGTGATCTTGATTAATTGTTGTTCTAGAATGCCAATGCGAGTCATATTTTAAATTAAAGTGCTGTGCATCGACTGGAGCGGTTTGTAATTTTCTGTTTTTTGACGTCCAGACCAGTGCAGTTTGAAATGTTGGCAAACAAAGAAACAAATGCTAGGATAGTGATGAAAATAAACAAATGCCAGGGACACGATAAAATTGTGCGATAAGCAGCCATGATTGGTTGAAAGACGTCCTTTCGAACCATTTTATTGGTCAAAAGTAGTGTGACGTAGTAACAGTGTAATAGTCTCGTTAATGAACCATATCAGCACTTAATAAGTACGCATCTTTCGAATTCTTTTGTTGGATAAGACATGTATGTATTCCTTATTATGTGTAATTTTGAATATAATTCATTACAGATTATTAATATTTTTCTTTCAAAAAATCTTCGACGAGGATGGGATTCGAACCCACGCGTGCAGAGCACATTGGATTAGCAGTCCAACGCCTTAACCACTCGGCCACCTCGTCACATGTAAGAAGGGCGATTCATTCAGGAAACTTGTTTAGCTGCCAGCATTTCTTTACGGGGAAATTGTGCTCAGGTAGGGGAACCTTTTGTTATTACTGTTGCCTCTGTTCTACTAAAGCAAACTATGCATTAACAGGTTTGCAACCCTCAGCCCGTGCATTTCTTAAATCCTAATGTGCAAGATTTTACGAAAGGATTGCCTCAACTCTTCTGGAATCTCCTGCATATAACCTTAATTTATTGCGAGTTATCGTCTTCCGTTTTTTCTGGATTTGTCCAGCATTCTTTGCACTACTTAGATGTAGGTCAATTTTTATTACTCTACTGCCACTTCCAACCGACTCCTAACGAATATTCACCGTTTATCACTGGGATTGCGGCGCTGGAAATCAATTTAGAACACTTTTATCTCAGCCACGACACATTTCAATTTTTATTGTACAATATAAATGCAATTATCACTACAATGACACAATAATTCTTGCAGATAACACAGAAACAACTTCGGAAACGTTATTAACAGAATAGCAGTTTCACTTCACTTCCACTAGATGACTCTTGAGTTCCAGCAGAGGCGTAGCAGGGATGCCAATATCGGCAAATGAAATGAAATTGTAAGGAATGTTACAACAGGTGTGTTAAACGTTAGGAATGTTACAATAGGTATGTAGCACGTTAGGTTAGGTTAGATTAGGTTTTGTTAGATGTGTAAGATAATATGAATGGTTACCACAGTTGGCGACACTGCAATCATTCTCCCACTCCATCTCAAATAACGTCACAACGACGAAATATGGCCGCCTTCTTCCTTCAAGTACGACGATTTTCCTATATAAGTAAGGAACCTATTTAGGGCGGGTTGGGTGGGACCACAGCTCTCCCAGTGATCACATCGAGTTTCTACTACTCCACACTACAAAACTAAGGTATTTTCAGTGTTTGTTTTTAATTTCCTATACTGGCAGTACAGTAATAAAAATTCACCTAGATGTATACTACGTTTTCATGGAGTATTAAAATGATTTAAATTCGCTTGCCGTACTGAATACTAGCAGCGGCTGGTGGTCAAAATAATGAGTGTGCTACAATCTCTAAATCAGCCTACTATATACACTTATATGTATTTATCTTAATTTGGGACTAACCTAGTGACGAAATATGAAGTCCATACGACGTTCCTTCCTACTGCAGAACTTGTCAATTACTCTGGTGTTAAACCCCTCCACCTTTGACATCACACTCTTTTCTATTGACAGTATTGCAAGAGCAGTGAGGCGATCCTGGAACATGGCGTTGCTTAAAAACGTTTTATGCATTTCAAGCAAGAAAAATTTCTTTCTGGCTCAGCAATGGTCATTGGTGTTGGAACCAAAATATTTAATAACTTCGTTACTTCACAGAATGGATCCTGTAAATTGTTGGAGACTATGATTGTATTGTAACAATTGAACAGCTCCATCTATAGTTCGGAAGTCGGGTCTTCCGTAAAGAACTCGAAGCTGTGTCTTTAACACTCTTTTGTAAAACAATTTCCTGTTTAACAATTTTGTTGCGTCTAGGTAGCTTAAAGACTGGAAACAATGAGTAGCTTCCTGAATTATACGGTCACATACTTCCTTGGCTTCAATATTTTCTCGGATTCCATTTTCCGTCGCTTGCTGGCTGATTCAGAAGGAACCTCAAAGAGATAGATGGCAGCAGCATTCGAACACTTGAATTACCAAATACATTTTTAATAGTTCGAGTTCTTCCACAACCAAGCATTCTTTTGTTACGCTTTACTTTTGCAATCTCCAAGCTGTGTCGTGCTGAAGCTGACTACAACACTTTCCCGCGTAAAAGTAGAAATGAGAGCAGTGATTTCAGTTTCGCACATGCGCATAATTGTCTACATTCTCTTGTGAAGTTCCGAGTAGCACAACGAATCCCCTGAGGTACCAAAGAACGAAGAGCAAAGACTAAACATTCTATAACGCGTCGTGAACAACCACGGGAAATTGGCCAATGACAGATCATACTGTGGTATTACAGGTACATTATTTGAGCAAAAATTATCATTGTGTTGTAGCACTGTAGCACATAAGGACGGGCCGCCCGTGCTGAATACAATTCCCCCGATCCCTGTTCAAGCAATTTTTTATACTTTTTGAAAACGATTTGAACACGGAAGCTCTAGTTTCGTAAGTAGTTATGTTGGTTAACATATTATCCTGTAGGTCTTGAACTTAATATCGTGGCTGTTAATATTGAATGGTAATGATGGCTTTCAGGAAAATACAAAAATTATGTGAATATTATCTATTAGGACTATAACAACTACTTTTCAGCACACAACATTGCGCTCGTTCTTGGTAAAACAGCTGAGAGATCAAACAAAGTGACGATCGTTCACGTGCTTAGCGTATTGAAATCGTTTTGAATATGATACGCGTTTTCATGTAACTCAATCCGTATTGAATACGATCCGATCCCACTTTTCAAGTGTATCGATCTTGAAACCCAGATCGTTTTGAATTCCAGTTTTCATGGAGGTTTCCTATGATAAGCGTATTCAAATTGATCTGAATAATCCATGAAAACGAAGTAATAATTACTAGGTATTGGTACAGTAACTTATATCTATGTGCAATGTATTTACTTACATATATATATATATATATATATATATATATATATATATTACACAGAAAACATTTTAATTCGTATCAAATATTTTAGAGCTGTATTCCTATGGACCAACCATTAAAACATAATATAAATATGAAACGTTTAGTTTCTTCCACATCAATAATCTTATTTGAATCCAATAGATTTTCATCTCTGGAGACAATTAAATTAATTATTAAAGTCACTTATTTATGCAACTCCCATGCCTGATTTCTAACAGAACATATCCAGAACGGATATGAGCATTCCAGATGTATTCATTAAACTGCGACGAAGAATGGAACGCAGGCACAGAGCCTCAGAGTGAGCTACTGTCAGTGAGCTCTATACTAAATTGGAGGCACAACTCAATGCTTTAGAAGTGTGTCGCAAATCCTGAGCGCCTGAGCGTATCGCTATCTCTTTGTAACATAGTGTTGTCCTTGTCTCTCTTACAGTGAATGCTATAGTACACTAACGGTATTTTTATTGCTTATTGCACATGTGCAACATCAGCCTCACGAAAGACTCATTGAAACACATTACTTAGAAAGAGAGAGCAATACCCTTTCCAACATGGCGGCTACAGTTACGCTTTCAGACATGAAAGAGCATTGCGTTGGTGCCTCTTGTTTAGTATAGAGCTCACTGGTACTGTATTGCTATCAGTGTTACCAACTCTATTCTTAAAAACCCGCTAGGAAACAGTGCAGAAGTCGCTATATTGTCAATGTAAAATGGGATTATTATGCCGCGGTAAATGATAAAAATTCCCGCTAAATCCCTACATCAGTAATACAAATTTCATTAATTTCCGCTAAACTAACTCGAAAACGCGAGATCCACCAGGAAGACCGCTCCATTGGCAACACTGGTTGCCGTATTTTGAAACATGACTACTCGTAACAGTTAGCAAAAATTCCTAGCAGTTTCTTCCTTCCCATTGTCACTCATGTTAATGTAAAATTAATACACCAGATTGTTAACTGTAGGGTAAACATTGGTGATTTCGTGATAATTTCATGAAAACTAATTTAAAATGCAAATGTGTAAATATATCCTTATTCCGATTTTTTCATCTAAAAGACGATAACTTGCTGTACAAATCTGGAGACATAAAAGATTGGATACGTCCTTGAATATGTGCCAAAAACCACTTTTACAATTTAAGCTGAAAGGTTGGTTATTTCGTGATAACCTTGGTAATTTCATGATATTGCATTGATAATTTCGTGAGAGGTAGAAGAATTGTGGAAAAATTCATTAAAGTCAAATGAAATTCTCATTTATTGTTACAAGACTTCAAACATAGTAATTCCGTCTAATATTAATAGCAAGAAAACATAGAAATACATATCAACACATAATAAGAATGAAATCAAAGTAAAAATTGAAATTGAAAAGGCATCTTCTTTACCCTGAAAGGGTGAACACTGTTATTACGGACTTTACTATAGCCTATATTGCTAGGGTAACTCCAAAAGTAATGCATAACGTTTGTTTAAAAATTATATTTTTATCCTACAGCTTTGCTATTTTCACAGAATGTAGATATATCCTTAAGGAACAAAATGTCACTTTTCCACATAATCCCTGTCCCTTTCAACTGCCTTACGTAACCTACGAACGAGGGCCTGTAGACCAGCACGGTAAAAGTCTGGACCAACACGTCTGAGCCACTCTTTAGCAGCGTGCACAAGGGAGTCATCTTCTAACCTCGTTCCGCGAAGGGATCCTTCAGTTTACCAAAGGGATGGTAATCGCACGGTACCAGTTCAGGACTGTAAGGAGAATGTTTCAGTGTTGTCTATCCGAATTTTCTGATCTGGTCTGTGGTCTTCTGACTGACATATGGGTGTGCGTTGTCGTGCAATAGCAGAACATCCTGCTTCTCCCGATGTCGTCGAACACGACTCAGTCGAACTTGAAGTTTCTTGAGAGTTGCAATATACCCATCAGAATTAATGGTGGTTCCGTGTCGCATGATGTCCACAAGCAAGAGTCCTTCTGAATCGAAAAACACAGTAACCATAACGTTTATTGCCGAAGGTGTACTTTTGAATTTATATTTCTTTGGTGAATTTGCATGATGCTACTGCATTGTCTGCCTCTGTCTCCGGTCCAAAATGGTGGAGCCATGTGCCGTCTTCTGTCACAATTCTTGCAAGTAAGTCATCTAGCACTTATCATTGACACTTAGCATGATAACAATTCAAACAGAAGCTACACTGAACCCATTGCTTCGACGCAAACTTGCTCTCTCCAAACATAAAAGCTCACTGAAGCAACTACAATAGTCACACAAAGTCTAGCTGTATGTTTCTGGAAACTGGACAACATATGCAATCCCTTGGCGGAAATTTGGATCTCGTAACACCATTGGTTAGTTCACAAAAGAGCAAAGAAAAAGTATCACGAAATGACCACTGCCACGAAATTACCAATGTTTACCCTATACTGTATTATACCTTCACTATAATTTTCGTATTTTGACCAAAAATACTGTTTATTTAAAACATTATTCATAGTGAGAAAAATGTCCTAGGTGAAATTATGTTTAGGTCTGTCTTATTTTGAAAACTTTCCCCTTTTTAGCCTTCTTTTTTCTCTCAGATAGAAGAGTTAGGAATACTTACTTACTTACTTACTGGCTTTTAAGGAACCCGGAGGTTCATTGCCGCCCTCACATAAGCCCGCCATTGGTCCCTATCCTGAGCAAGATTAATCCATTCTCTATCATCATATCCCATGTCCCTCAAATCCATTTTAATATTATCCTCCCATCTACGTCTCGGCCTCTCTAAAGATCTTTTTCCCTCCGACCTCCCAACTAACATTCTATATGCATTTCTGGATTCGCTCATACGTGCTACATGCCCTGCCCATCTCAAACGTCTGGATTTAATGTTCCTAATTATGTCAGGTGAAGAACACAATGCGTTCAGTTCTGTGTTGTGTAACTTTCTCCATTCTCCTGTAACTTCATCCCTCTTAGCCCCAAATATTTTCCTAGGCACCTTATTCTCAAACACTCTTAATCTCTGTTCCTCTCTCAAAGTGAGAGTCCAAGTTTCACAACCGTACAGAACAACCGGTAATATAACTGTTTTATAAATTCTAACTTTCAGATTTTTTGACAGCAGACTGGATGATAAAAGTTTCTCAACCGAATAATAACAGGCATTTCCCATATTTATTCTGTGTTTAATTTCCTCCCGAGTATCATTTATATTTGTTACTGTTGCTCCCAGATATTTGAACTTCTCCACCTCTTCAAAAGATAAATTTCCAATTTTTATATTTCCATTTCGTACAATATTCTCATCACGAGACATAATCATATACTTTGTCTTTTCGGGATTTACTTCCAAACCTATCTCTTTACTTGCTTCCAGTAAAATTCCCGTATTTTCCCTAATCGTTTGTGGATTTTCTCCTAATATATTCACGTCATCCGCATAGACAAGCATCTGATGTAATCCGTTCAATTCCAAATCCTCTGTTATCCTGGACTTTCCTAATGGCATACTCTAGAGCAAAGTTAAAAAGTAAAGGAGAGTTAGGAATACGATCATTATTGAAAAAAACAGACGTAATAATATGTAAAAGTACCATAGACCTATAAAGAATAAGGATTTATCATTCAGGAGCTTCTCTTATCAATGTCGTTAATTATGGTAGACACAATTGAAGGGTTCAGAGTGAATACCATTTTTTAAAGAAGATTGACATATCATTTAATTTTAATGTGTATACTCTATATTACTTGCTACTTGTGGTAATAACTCATTTTAACCCTTGTTTTCTGCGGTTTTAGTAAATGGCGCTTGGCCCACTATGGTTCTGAACCCTTCAATTGACTCCGCAGCGAATTCGAACTATAGAGGACACAATATTTGTGTTGTTAGTATTTAACACCTATGACTTAATTTTCTTCAATTGGCACAACGAATTGATCACTGTACCAATTAAAAAAAATTGTGTCCATCGCAGTTTTGCCAGACACTCACGGCTGAAGTTTCACACTAGCAGTTCAAAACTATCGTATCTTGGCCAAAACTATTGTACACGAACCCTGCATTGAAGGGAAATGCATTGGCAAAGAATTAGGTGAAAGATGAATTTGTGGACTAATTCACTGAAAAAAAAAACAGACATAATAATATGAAGAGACCACTGCAAGAATGACGGATGTCATTTGGAATACATTTTGCAGGAGAAGCAATTGAAAGTTTGAAATGCTTAGCGCTCAAAGCTTAACTGTGATTTTCCGATCATTACTGGACAATGACTATCAGTGTTAATGCTATATAACTCTCTATGTACATTCTATATGTATTAAGCTATGCATTGACAGTCTTGGTTCATTTTCGACAAGAAAGTGACATCCATCATTCTTGCAGTGGACTCTTCATATGTAAGGTAAGTACCATAGGCCTATAAAAAACAAGGACTCATCATTCAAGAGCTTCTCTAATCAATGTCGTTAATTATGATAGACACAACTGACCCCGCAGCTAATACAAACTGTTTTTTTTTAATTTATTGAGTATGCCCCAACGAGTATAACTCATATGTAGGGGCTATACAAGAGCACATACATATGTTATACAATGTAATTGAACAGTCATGAAACTACAGTCTGTGTAAAACAATAACATAAGAATTTATTAAAGAGAGAAAGCAAAATAACAACAAATATTAAGATGACATAAAGTTTTGGGCAGAAAGAAGAAAAAGTGTGAAACCGTGAAATAAATAAATCAACTAAGAATTTAAATAAATAATCTTCCCAAAAACGTATTTTTAAACAATTCTTAAAACACCGGCAATTTGGTAAAATTCTATATTTCTAAAGGAAGTTGGTTAAAAGTTGTTGTTAAAAATGGTTGTCCTTTCGTTCCATAAGTTACTGAGCTATGCTGAGAAAAAATATATTGTCTTTTTGTCTTGTTAAATAAGTATGTATATCTTTATTAAACTGAAATATAATATTACTATGTATTAAATTGTTAATAGCTTTGTACAGCACCTAATTTGATAATTGATTCAACTGATAGAGCGAAAGAAAATTGATGTAGATATTTAACTGGAGTCAAATAAGGAAAACCCAATAAATTTTTAAAGCTCTATCTTGAATAATGTGTAAAGGTCTCAAAGGAGTTTTCTTATTATGTCCCCAAATAAATGACATATACATTAAATGAGAATGGATAAAAGCATAATATACATTCAAGAGACAAGATATAGTTAAAGATCTTTTAAGCCGTTTCAAAATACCAGACATTGGAGCAAGTTTCTCACAGACAGCCAAAATATACTTATCCGATGTTAAATGTTCATCAACAATCAAAACTAAAAATTTAACTGATACAACCTTTTGTATTACAGAATTATTAAACTTTAATTCTTTCGGAATAATATAATAAAATTGTTTAGTAAAAATCGCTTAACCAGTTTCCAAGAGTAATAATGTCTGCCTCAAACTTTTCATAGAATTCCATTGTCCAGCACAAAGCTGCGATAATTTTCCATTGTCACGTCATTTTTAAACACTTAGAGCCGTATTCACAGATATTCTTAACGTGGGCTTCCGGTGGATGATCAGCGAACTAACGTTTTTCGTATTCATAAACCAGTGTTAGCGATATGATATGATATGAATCCTGTACAAGTAATCAGTCGATAGCCGGGGGTAGTTTAGCACGCTCGTAGCGCTGGCTAGCGAAATGTCTATGAATAGCGCCCTTATTGATAAAAATGCAAACAACTATATAAGCGTCTCTCTAATGGATAAATAGGCTGATTATCATTTTAAATTAATTACACAAAACTATTTTTATTTTTGCTCTCTCTTTTATTCAGTTTATTTACTTAATTTTCACTTTTAATTAGAAAGTGGCACAAAGAAAGAAATCTTTAAATTGAACAGTAATGTCATTGTCATAAAAGTGTTAATGTAAACCTTTTGGCAGTGAAGCTATAGTCCCGTCGCTCATATTTCCGGCAGCCAATCACGTTGCAGGTCGGCTACATTGAAGCGTGTGCGTCTTGTGATTCGCTGATGATGACGTTATGCATTTCCTAAGGCTTGATAAATACTTAATATAATCGCCCGCCATTTTGGCTCTTTCGTTGGCGTTTGCAGAAAGCACACGAGGACGTTATTTGCCGCTCAATTATTTGCTCAATTACAGTGCGTTTGATTTATTATCATAGGAGCTACGACATGATAATGTTTAACGGTGTGGCAAATACATTCCTCGTCTGGTAGCTCGGCAACAAAAGCACAAAAATGGCGAACGATACTACTTACCTATACTTTATAGAACCCTCACTTCCTAAGACTTAAGTAAAGAGGAGGAGTCACGCCGGGAATAACAGAGTCGCTACTGTAATAGCTAGCATTTTTGTCATAAAATTACGTTGTTCTTTATTTTCACATAAGGTTTCTTTCTCTAAAATATAGGCCTACTGTAGTCTCAGAAATCTGTTGTATATGCTACCAAGAGCTTCTCCATAGAACTTGACTCAATATATGAATTTTTCTGACTAATAGAACAGATAACCTACGCAACTCTGAAACGTTGTATATTTCTACACCAATGACACGCGATGGAAAACCCAAAATTTTCTCAGTACTTCGAAACAGTAAAAGTTTTACATTATGCTTAGTATTGTAACCTGATGTCATTTCGTCTGAATGCGCTGTGAGTAATTAGATTTTCTAACCCCTCAGGACTGCCGCCCACACTCTGAGGAATTCACGCCCTTTCCCCTACACGTGAGGGTTTTCATTGTCCCATCGGAGTCTCGCACGTCCCAAAATCCTTTATCCCTGTCTGGATTTAAACCCCGGCTGTTCAGCTCATTTCCAGCAGCTCTTCTAATGAGCTCTTGCTGCATGTATTCTGCCTAATTAAACATCGAATTGTGTCGAGAATCCCGTTAACAGTTCATTAGAAAGACTCAAGCTCTAGAGAATCAGCTGCTTCTTCAGATTAAGCAGTTAATCAATGACGTGTTTTTATCTGAACAGCTAGAACGCTCGGTTTTCCATGCTGGAGGCACGTGTACAAACCCGGGGACTCGAAGTGACTTCTGTCATTCGGTGTAGTATAGCCACGGTAACAAATCTGCGATTTGCTGACGACGTGGTCCTGTTTGTGAAATCACCACAAGAATTACAGTTAATGTTACAACAATAAAATTGTGCTTACACAGCAAAGCAGCAGGCCTGAAAATGAACATGCTAAAAACGCAGGTAATGTCAAACGGACCAACAATCCCAGTATTAAGGCCCATTCACAATGAAAATTAAACATAACCGTAACATAAACACAGAAGTTTGCGCCCAGGCTACCAAATGGGATCATTCACAATGATTCACATAAGCATTGACATAAACATTACCGTAAGACGTTAACATGAAAGTTTGCAAACTCCAAACTTTCATGCTTATGCTTACGTGATTTGCAAACAGAACACAATCGTGGAGTGCTGAAGTATACGACAGAATATGAGGAAATGGCGTCGTTGTTATGTTTCCATGGTTACCAAGTATGCTTGCTGTTATGTTTATGTTCCCATCATGAATGATGGTATGACTTCTTGATTTTACCGTAACGTTTACATTCTTAAGTTAACGCTTACGTTATGTTTAATTTTCATTGTGAATGAGCCTTTAGTCGATGGACAACTACTTCAATACGTGGATGAATACACTTATCTGGGACAACTAATCTCTTTCAAGGACAGAACAGAAAAGGAAATAAATAGAAGGACCTCCCTGTCCTGGAAGGCATTTTGGGCCCTTAAATTCATTCTGCTTGACAAAACCTTAAGCAGAAAAACTAAAATACAGGCACTGGAGACCTGTGTTTATCCTGTACTACTTTATGGGTGCCAAACATGGTCGCTAACAGGGAAACACAGGACCAAACTACAAACGTGTCAAAGGAAAATTATGGGCAAAATTATGGGCTTATCACTGAAGGAGAAAATTCCAAATACGACACTGTACCAACTGGCAGATACACAGGACATCACACATGCAGCCGTTACATCCAAATGGAAATGGAATGGACACGTGGCCAGGCTCCCAAGCTACAGATAGACATACCGAGCTACCATGTGGGACCCCCGCATAGGAAGGAGACTTCAGGGCAGACCTCGGCGCAGATGGGCAGACTTCTTCAGAGAACAGGCAGGTCAACAGTGGTCCAGAGAGGCAAGAGACAGAAGAAAGTGGAAACTACTCGAGAGACATATGTGCATAGACAGAAAATTGTGAAAGTCAGTGAGAGAATCATTGTTAAAGGAATTCAAGTTCTTATACTTAAATATCACCTCTAACGTGAACTAGCTCATCACGTTAGACAAATAGATCTTTCCCTTATTTAAGGAGGCCTTTGCCCTTCATGGGACAAAATAAGCTATCTTTATCTTCTCTTTATATAGCCACGGATTGGTACAGTCATGCCAGGCAGGTCTTAAGAGAGTTTGCAAAGTTAACAACTCCATCTCATAAAAATTTCAGTTTTCGAAATACTTACTATAAACGTTCAATGGATGTACTTTCTGGAAAGCTATGTGGTAATCATTTAAGAAATCTGAAATTAAATATGAATAGTGACGTAAAGAGCTGGTTGATAAATAATTGATTAAATGGCGACTTACTCGTGTTAATTATGTAAGAATGTGCGGCTTACAGCTGTTTCGGTGCTACTTTACACCATCCTCAGAGCCTTCTATGTCTCGGCGCTATCTCAACTTCGCTGCCTGTTGTGTGGGTGCATTCGTGTGATGAAGAGTTGTGTCAAATAGTGTGTGTGTTCTGAAATTGATCTGTGTGTTGAGAATTTGATTAGGATGTGTTTTAGTGTGTCTCTATATTTCATATTGTTCTAGTGTGTTGAGTTTTTGGGTTGTATGTGTAGGACTTCCATGTCTGTATTTATGTTATTGTATGTGTGGTTAGCATTAGTTATGTGTTCGACAATTTCAGAACACACACACTATTTGACACAACTCTTCATCACACGAACGTTCCCACACAACAGACAGCGAAGTTGAGATGGCGCCGAGACACAGAAGGCTCTGAGAATGATGTCAAGTAGCACCGAAACAGCTGTAAGCCGCACATGCTTGCATAATTAACACGAGTAAGATCGCCACTTAATCAATTATTTATATACAAGTGTTAAAAGTAGTGTACGAAAGATTCAACATAGCTGGTTGATGTTACAGAGAAAAGGAAAAAAGGCGTGGAACGTTGAAAAAATGTGGTTCCAAGAGTTTAAGGAATACATAATTAAATAAGAATTGATAGTCGTGAGATTCTGAAAATGAAACGAAGGGCTAAAATTGGGGGGGAGGGGGGAATGTAGGTAGCCAAAATTCCAACTTCGAACATAGTAGAATTGAAGAAAACAAAAGATGTGAAAAATAAAGGAATTAACTGCTGTCCTAAAAATTATTGGAATGAGATGGTTGTAAAAGTGAGTGGCCTAGAATCATACTTCACTTTTTCCAAATTATGAAATATGGGACTAAAGTATGTTTCAGTGCAGAATTTTGCAGGGAATGTGACAAACTGCTCGTTTGGAGCCAAACTTGAATTCATCTGCCTTAACTTTAGTAATAAAATCACCGTTTGGAATCTAACTGCGCTAGTTTTTCGTCTTTACTGACAAATCAGATTCTAGGAAGACATTTAATAAAATACCTTAGGAATATGAAAATGGGAAAATGGTAGTTAAGAGTTTAAAATAGAAAAGAATGGAGAAAACAATTATAAACTGACACATGGTAGAACAGAAAAGGACGACGACAGGCAAGACCAAGACCAAGACGATGATGATATGTAGATCTTACAGACATTAGACTGAGAATATAGTGGGGCAAGCTAGATACTGAACAAACTGGAAGAACATAATACATTCAGGGACAAAAAAAACCTGACACTTCTATATTTGCTTGTATTTTGTTGCCAATTATTTCAAAATGAAACAAAACCCATTTAAACAGAATAATGTTTCATTTAGCACATTATACGACAACATTTGAAAAAAATCCTCTGATGAGGAAATTTACAAAAAATTACAAAGGGCGTATAACTATGGCATCGTTTGGTCTAACTGTTTTTTCATTTTATGGTGCCTTAAACATTAAAAACTCTTTTTAGTAACGGGTATTACCCCCTCTGGCTTGAATAACTGCATCCATACGTCTTGGCATGCTCTCAATTTGGTTAGCAATGTCTTCTTGAGGAATAAGTTCCCATTCTTCGCCAAGTGCTCGCCTCAACTCTTGTAACGATTCTGGTCTCGGTCGTCTATTCTTAACACGCCGTCCCAGCATGTCCCACACGTGTTCAATTGGGTTCATGTCTGGACTCCTTGCTGGCCATGGAAGAACATGGATTCCCACTTCTTGGAGATAATCTCCGACCGCATTGGCAATATGCGGTCGTGCATTATCATGCATTAAAACAAAATTATCGCCTATAAATTGGCCAAATGGCACAACATGATCAGCCAAACATTCATTTATATACCTATCAGCTGTTAGTCTTTCATTTTCAACAAAAACCAACTCTGTACGAGCATCCGTACACACTCCTGCCCAAACCATCAATCCACCACCTCCATACGGCACATTTTCGGAAATGCAACACTGTGAAAATCGTTCTCCCCTCCTTCTCCAAACTCTTTCACGTCCATCAGGGTGAGCACAGATTGAAACGGGACTCATCGGTGAACAGAACACAGCTCCACTGTCCATTTGTCCAATCCCTGTGACCATTTGCAAAACGCAGTCGTTCAACTCGATGCATCCTGAGAAGTCTGGGACCAATTGCAGGTCTACTTGATATCAGTCCACTTGCTTTCAACCTCCTTCTAACTGTTTTGGCCGAAATTGGGCGTCCATGCATGTTAACAAGTTGCTGGGCTACACTAGTAGCTGGCAGGTTGCGCTCCCTAAGAATTCTCAACACCATATACCTGTCTTCATTTGGATTTGTAGCTCTTGGACGACCCGAACCTGGTCTTCTGGTATATTCTAGGGTCTCTCTATACCGTTTTATGGCATCATGGGTTGTGCTTCTAGCCATATTCATAACATTTGCAATGTAACGTACACTGCGTCCATCATCGTAAAGGGCTACAGCTCGAGCCACATCTTCAGGTCGCATCTTGTTTTAAGACAAATGTTACAACCTCACTTAAACTCAGAAAATGTAAAAATAAAGAAATAACGAATGATAACGATAATGAAGCACAAAATTGTTGAGACAAAATTGTTATAGCTGAGACTCCGAAAGCAAAATTGGAATATTTGGTTGTAACGGCATGTTTATAAAACAAAAAACAATCAACAATGTATACACGTCTCCATAACAACAGATGGCTACCATAATATTGTATGAGAAGATAATGTTGTGCAAAATACCAGCAAATATGAAAGTGTCCGGTTTTTTTGTCCCTGAGTGTATTTTAGATTAGAGTGTAGCTTTCACGGCCGGTGTCAATAGGAGGAAAGTTTTCCGGGCTATGAGGCCGTGGTCCGTTGGTTGTGTGACCAAACGTTTCGTTCACTGCTGCGGTGAACATCTTCAGTGGTGCAGATTGCTGGTGCGGCTGGTTCTACTGCGCGTACACCAGCAATCTGCACCACTGAATATGTTCACCGCAGCAGTGAACGAAACGTTTGGTCACACAACTAATGGACCACGGCCTCATAGCCCGGAAAACTTTTCTCCTATAATATTTTAGAGTTGTTGCGCGGTAGGATATAACTTGCATGGACAAGAATAGCATTAGATGTAGAAAGAGATGTACACTAGAAATGGAGGTTCAGTTGAGACTTACCTGTTCATATATATATTAATTTAATGGTGACCCTGCATCTCAATACTGCAGTTAACATGGGAATGGCCTAATTGATATGTGATCAGGGGTCATCTTCAATATAACAAACCTTTATTAATTAATTGAAGTTAAAAAAAATCCATAGTCCAAAAAATGTAAATTTGAGATATTAAGCTTATGGTGAGCGTATTGTAGCGGCCATCTACTGAATTAGTTGTTAGGGGAAAAAATTTCCATAGGTCTATATTATAGGAGTGTAAATTATCAGTGGTTTTCATAAAACAACCGTAGTCCAAAACTTTATTGTGAAAACAGCCATTGTCCAGCTAGGACGATGGTAGCATTTACGAATATCCCATTCATATCATCCTGAAACATGTATCAATACAATTTTAAACTGTAGTAGATTGGCAGTACTGTTTCTTACGTGGCGAAAGCCACCTCAGAGGAAAATACTTTGGCACGTGAATTGTATTAGTTATGGAGTGATCTTTAGGTGCAGGAATAAGCCCATGGAATAAACTTATGCAACGAAAGGAAAAGAAACAGGACATAAAAGAAGAAAGAAGATTAAAGGATAGGCACGCTTCAGCCACAACAGAGTATTTTTTCTTAAAACAACCATTGTTCGCAGTTACCTACATTTACACATGAATTTCTATGAGGAAATTTAAGTTATAAAATATGTACGTCAATTTTCCCAAGTTTCTACAACACCCCAAGAAATGGCAAGATGAATTTCGTACTTGAAGTGTCAACAACACCCATGCGAGATAGTTTTTTGTTTCTCCTAAAAATGTACGTTTTTTGGCTATGTGTTTTTTTTTTTCCCCCAAAAACCCTTCAATTGTATCAAAACTCTTAAGAGGTTAGGTACAGCTTATAGCAGTAAGAGTTTGGAAATATTCAACATTTTTTTTTCCTCCATTACTGTTTCTTGTACAATAATGAAAATTAGTATGTGTAAAACACTGTCCTTCTGCTATATGATAAAAATATTTTTACGATTTAAAAAGAAGTATTTGTATATATATATATATATATATATATATATATATATTTTTTTTTCCAAAATTCAATGTGGTGGCAGTTCACTGTGCAATGATGAAGCGTTTCCCTCATAACTCAAGAACAATCCAGTATTCTGTGATGAACTTTTTTGTGTGTATTTATGCATGTCACATCTACAATATGATGCAAAATCACTTCTCTACCTTTGATAGATTGTCTGGTAAAAAATAAGTTGCTCTAACGCAAAATAAAAACAATATTATTTATTAAGTAATATCGTTGAAAGAGCATGATATTGTAAACATGAGTTTCAACAATGAAATAAAAGAGAGAGAACATGAAAAAGTTAACATGTTCATGAGTTATGAGGGAAAAGCTTTATCACTGCACAGTGAACTGCCATCGTTTTGAATTTTGAAAAAAAAAAAAAAAATACAAATTATTTTTTTAAATCGTAAAAATATATATATATATATATATTTTTTTTCATATAGCAGAAGGACAGTCTTTTACACACACCAATTTTCACTATTGCAAAAGATACAGTAATGGAGGAAAAAATATTGAATATTTCCAAAAATTTTACTACTGTAAGCTATACCTAATCCCTTAGACAACAAAATTTAGCTGAAATCTGAACACAGATTTAAAAAAACTCGTATTTCACGCCTAATATTGTACGTAGATCCAACTCTTGTACTCTGGGCGTGGCAAGTGATTGAAGATGGGGATTGAGCGAACATTTTTGCAGGTTTTCAGCAATTACATAACAATGTGGGAAATATTAATTATGGAAAAAATAAATTACATAGATAGAAATATTTTCATTTGCTCTTTAATTTATACATAGATTTGTGTTGTCTATTTTTTAGTGTAGACCTACTTTATAAGTACTGAATTATTGACATTTAACAATGTTTTTTTGTCGGCGTGGCTTACATTTTGTGTCTAAATAAATGTTGATAAACGTTATTCAATCTTAAAATAAAAGGAGAAAATTTAAGAAATATATCAGTAAACCGATGATGCGCCATGTTCTGTCTGAGATGTGCTTTACAGTTGGGAATCTTTTAACTAAATAGCTACGAGTTAAAAACTTCTCCAGTCGATTCGAATTGAAACAGTCTCTGAAATCATGCGTGTTCTTAGCTGCGCTTTATGTAGCAGAACACGTTGGCATCACCGCGTCGCTAGGTTTGTCTTGCCTACATCTGGCTTCTTCATTCATCTCTTCTGCAGCACATCTCCATCAACACTAGCTGGACACTTCCCTCGATTAGTTATTTCTTCCGCGCCTGACTCTTCACTCAGATGCAATAAATCTCTAGTCGTTAAAAGATAGAGACTTTCTCATGCACGCTGGCAAATGCTCGTATTCCAAACAGAGTTGTTTCAGCATATAAACAAAAGAAATTATACCGAGATTCGTCGTCATAATACGTAGAGTAAGGGAGGTGATTGTCGGATAGGTCTGGTAATGTCGGATAATCTCGGATAGCATATTTCTTTTCCATCGAATGGTGCAATCTGATGTGAAAATAATGCATTACGTTCTCTACAAGTAGACGAACATCTGCATGAATAGCCATTACTGTTGAGTGCTTCACTGTGTGTGAATAGCGTGTTTTCAACGTTTCTGAAAAAAAAAAAAACTTTTTGAGGGTAAGTAATGTGATTTATTCGTTACAAGTTATTCTTATATTTACACAACATGGTATGCACTGTTTGATATACCATAGATAAGACTTCTTAATTCTCTAATTGCAGAAATGCTATCGACAACATGTTTCATGCAGCTGGCTTGTTTTACTGTTTGTGAAGAGTCGGCCAATGTCGGATACTAGCTGAGGACAATGTCGGATACTAGCCGAGGGCAATGTCGGATACTAGCCGAGGGCATTGTCGGCTGCCTTTCAATGCTGCTCGCTACATAAAAGCTGCCTTAAACCCATTTATATGTTTTCTATAATAAACCACTACATTTTTACCATGGGTATTTTTAATTAATGTAAGTAATTAATTTTCTAATTAATCGAATATTATGAAGTAACGAATTGTTTCTTCTTCTGATATTTTTAGTTGCCTAAAGTAAAAGAAAAAAGAGATTCAGTCTAAAAAAAATGGAAGTCTGAAGATATGGTAAATGCCATTGTCGCAGTACGGGAGAAAAGAATGGGCTATCTTGCTGCTTCCAAAAAATTCATTGTACCTCGATCAACATTATTTGATTATGTATGGTCCAACTCTCAGCCCACCAAAGCCATTAAATCGAAACTTGGACGAAAACCAATACTCCCAGCTTCACTTGAAGAGAAGCTAGTTGACTGTGTTAATGATGGAGAGAAAATATTTTGGATGAATCAGAAATTATGTTAAAAGGCTTGCATATCAGTTGGATAAATAGAACACTATTGTAACAGTTTCTGATATGTAGTATATTATTTTAAATGCATTATCATACCTCCGACATTAGCTTCCCATTCTGTCAGTGATGATATTATTTCTGTTTTGTCTTTGCAAGTTATACAGCAAATACATATTATGTAAATTACCTAATACTTATGTACAATCTGCAGGAACCCCAAGAGGTTATTATAATACTAAGTAATTACAGTACTAACTTTTTTCAATTATCTTTATTTTGAAACATCAAAATGGTATCCGACAATACCCTCCCTTACTCTATAGGATTTATTATAACAGAACCTAGTTAGATCCATTAGGCGCAAAAGTCCCAGGAGGTACAGCTGAGATGAGTGACTAGTCATTTTAGACCTGAGGAAACAGCTAAAACAACATAGGTATGTGGTTCGCTGATGAAGACGTTATGCATTTCCTAAGGCTCCATAAATACCTAATATAATCGCCCGCCATTTTGGCTCTTTCGTTGACGGTATTTGCCGCTCAATTATTTGCTCAATTACAGTGCGTTTGATTTATTATCATAGGAGCTACGACATAATAATGTTTAACGGTGTGGCAAATAGATTCCTCGTCTGGTAGCTCGGCAACGAAATAACAAAAATGGCGAACGATACTACAGTAGAACTTCTATTATCCGTGGTAATGAAGGGGGTGGACTGAACGGTTAATCGAAAAAATCGGATAATACGTACCATAAAAGATGTTTATAACTTAAGTTCATAATACACAATTTCGTAATGTCCTTCGTGGTCTTGTATTTAACGTGCTATGTAGTGGATCAGGAGTTCATAAAAGGTCGGTTGCCAACGACGAGTTCTTAAGGATCAAGGGTTGTCTGCGATAAGATAGGAATACTTGAAGTTTTATGTTGTAGATTTACATACTATATACACTTTATCTTCTTTTTTTTTTTTTAATCGCATATAGTTGTAACGTCAATCTCCTATTCTGAAGCAGCACTAACCACAGTTTCTTCTTTCCTAGAACTCTCAATAATTTGTAATATTTTAAAATAAATAAACACAATTCGTTTTCTTTTGACAACTGTGGAAGACATTTTGCATAGAAGTTATACGTACATTACGGCTACTCGAATTGTAGGGACTGAATTGTACACGGGTTTATGGAAATTCTTGGAGTAAATTCTTTCGAAGCAAGTAGTGATTATTTTTACAAGTAACTATTTTTGTTGCCGACAGCTAAGCATTTCTATTACATACTTTGTAGTAAGAGTAAAGGCTTGTAATAAACTTCTATAGAAAAACTATGCAGAAACATAACGTACAGTAGGGTAAACTAGGGTCTGTTGGACAGTCGGGCATGTTGGACACTCCGTACTTTAACGTGTTACCACGCCACTTGTGGGCACCACATTCAGCTTGAAGTCATGAAGGAAGTAGCCCCACTCGTGGCTACTTCCTTCATTGACTTCTAGCTGAATATATATATGTCTGCAGCAAAAAGAAAATAGGAGCTAGAAAAAAAAGTCGGATAATCCGACAATCATCGGTTAATAATAATAATAATAATAATAATAATAATAATAATAATAATTTATTTTAGCTGGCAGAGTTAAGGCCGTAAGGCCTTCTCTTCCACTCAACCAGCAAAAAGTGTATATACTCGTACATATGCATGAACTTACAAAGAATTCAACAATTTGATTTAGATGAGAGTTACATGTATACAAGAGTTATTTACGAATTAAACAACAAAATACTATGAACTATTAATTAAACACTGAAATAAACTGTATAGCAGAATTAAGCTAAAATACATAGAATGTTAATATATTTCAAATAATATTAGATAATAGAAAGAGATTATTATGAGACAATTTTGAGAATACAGCACTATCAGAATGAAGTCTAAAGAAAAAACTAACAATGCAGTCAGTGATAGTTTAAATCAGTATGATTAGAGTGAAATGCTAATAAGGTTATCTTTTCAGCTGTTTTTAAAGGTGTTTATTGTCTTGCAGCCCCTAATACTTTGTGACAAGGAATTCCATTGTCGCGAAGTGGATACTGTAAAAGATGATGAATAACAAGATGTTCTATGAAGAGGTATACTTAGCGTGCCACAGATAAGTGATCTGGTATTTACGTCGTGGTTAGAGTATAGATAAGAGAAACGAGACGAAAGGTAATTTGGTGTTGAGGTGTGCAGAATTCGAAAGAGTAAAGACAAAGAGTGTAAAGTTCTGCGTTCTTTAAGTCTGAGCCACGAAAGACTTGCGAAGGACGGTGATATGTGATCACATCGTCGGATGTTGCACACGTATCTGATGCACATATTCTGAGCTCGCTGTAACTTGACTGACAGTTCAGAACTTAGGGCACTTAACAAAACATCACAATAATCGAAGTGCGGCATTACTAGGGTTTGTACTAGGGTAAGTTTTAGTTGCTGGGGCAAGAAGTTTCTCAAGCGACTCAAACAGTGAATGGAGGAACAGATTTTTTTTATCGTTTTTTTTAACTTGAAAATTCCAACTTAGATTATTATAAGAAAAAAGAAGCCAAGATTTTTAATGGGGTGACTGATAATCGGGGTTCTACTGTACCTACTTAGACTTTATAGAGCCTTCACTTCCTAAGACGTAAGCAAAGAGGAGTCACACCGGGAATAACAGCGTCGCGACTATAGTGATGTGACATGGAAATTTTTTGCTTTCTAAAATGGAAGATGTTCCGCTATATTTTCCCGTAAGATTTTCCGTTTGACTAAATTATTTCTTTTCCGCTTATATTTTACGACCTCAAGAAGTGCACATGTAATGCTCATTCATTGTTATTCTCCTTAGCTACCAGCTTATCAAATGTAACTCTTACTTCGGCTAACCTTTGATGACTGCGTTAATAGTCAATACTGACTTCAAAGCAGTGCCATTACCTTTACCGTCACATTAATGCAAAACTATGTTTGATGAATGTGTGATAAAAGTGTCACCTATTGAGAACCAGCGGTACTACTTCAAAGTTTGTCCATTTGTGTAGCCTACGCTGGCGTTCAAAGATCACAGACCTCTAATTTTCTGATCCTGTAAGCGAACTTTCTAACCACGGGATAAGTCAAAACCTAAGATATAATAAATTGAGTCGACCTGGTTGGCGAGCTGGTACAGCGCTGGCCTTCTATGCCCAAGGTTGCGGGTTCGATCCCGGACCAGGTCGATGGCATTTAAGTGTGCTTAAATGCGACAGGCTCATGTCAGTAGATTTACTGGCATGTAAAAGAACTCCTGCGGGACATAATTCCGGCACATCCGGCGACGCTGATATAACCTCTGCAGTTGCGAGCGTCGTTAAATAAAACATAACATTTCAACATAACATTTATAATAAATTGACAAACTTTGAAATAGTTGCGCTAGTTCTGAATAGGTGGCCTTGTTATTGGAACGGGTAAAAATTATTTGGGAAAATGCAGATGTACGCTGACGTTCAAAGGTATTTGGCCTCACTAATCGATAGTGTTCGATAACTTGTTCGTGCAAGTGTCACTTCTTTAGTTATTACTTCTATGAATAGATGGCGAAGGCAACAGTCAGTGTCACCAATAATAATTACCGATAGAAAAATAATATTTTGCCACATTTGTAGCAAACAGGTTTGTAACAATAGTTGCCATTTATATTTTAATGAGTAAGGTTATTATAATATTTGTACATTTTAAAGACAGCTACACTTTAAGCTTTAAAATTTCGATAGTTAAAGTATTTACGGGACATTGAGATTTTGGTTGTTCGAACCAAGTAGTCGTAGTTTGTGATATAAATACGGCAATACAACATTTAGGATTTTAATTCAGTTAACTTCTAGACTTTTTTGATTTCGCATGAAAACAAGTGCCGCCTGAAGCAGCATGTGCAAGGAGCGGGACATACGGCAAAAGCTCAGCAGAAAAATAAAAAAATGAAACAAACGCTATTGACACAGCCTACTTCATCCAACCTCAGCAGCAATTTCTATGCAGACTTAACCAGAACGTTTGTTGCTGCAAACTTTCCATGGAATACAATTGAAAATCCTGTTTTAAGAGCGTTTTTAGAAAAATACTGCAAACAAAAAAAGCCCCTCTGAATCTAATCTAAGAAAAAATTATTTAGACAGAATGTAGTACTCGACCGAGGCCAGTGGTGTCTTGCAGTCCGGAGCGCCACTTGTACTGCTCCTGCGTTCGTAATACGTCATCACGATAGTTCACATTACGCCCGCGGCTCTACTCGCCTCGGTCGACTAATACAATGAAACTTTAGCATCCATTCGGGATTAGTTGATTACAAACCAAAGTTGTTAATTCCTAGGACAGAGAATATATTTCTCAGACAGCTCTCCAGTAGTACGTCACTGATATTCAATACCATTCAGACAATAGCATTCAGAGTGTACACAAGATTAGTGTTTGCAGGTTAGTCATGCTGTTGTGAGTAGTGTAAATAAGTTAATGTTATATCAAAGGGTATATTGATCAAACAATATTATATTGATGGCTTGTGCAGGGGTTTCCAAACTTTGCGTAGCGAAGCCATGGGATGTCGTCAGTCTTGGTTTGGGACGTCTATAAGAAAAAATTTAAAAACGTAATAAATAGCGAAACGCAACATGCAAATATTCAATACTACTGTAAGAACTATGGAGGCATGAGTATTCCAAATACCAAATTACTATAAAATTTATGCAGCTATCTTGATATATTTTAATGTAATAAGGGAAAACGTAATTTCAGAATCTCAGAACGGACTCAGGAAAGGCAGGTCCTGTTAACACAATATATTTACTGTTAATCAGATAACTGACAAACATAGAGAGTACAATACACCAAATTTTATGGCATATGTAAATTTTTAAATAGTCTTCGTAAAGATTAATAGAAACAAATCTGTGGCCGGAAGGAAAAAGGTCTTAAGTAAACATTTTATACTTTTCAGGAAAGCAGTAGAAAGATTGAAATTGGTGTCAATTATAGAGTGTTTTTAGTTAAGAGGTTTTTCCTGGATATTATTTGTTTATATTTCTTCTAAAATAGATAATGTTGCTCATTTAACAATTTTCTTGATTATTTCCAAAAATAGCCGCACTTAAGCCCTTTTAAGACTAGAAGCCAAACTGAGTAGAAGGGACTATTAAACATAAGACCTTTTTCATGTCAAAATAAATTAGATATATTAATTATTAGGAATGCAAATGGGTCTTAAATAATTATAGGACTGTTTACCCTGGTACTTAAAGTTTTAAAAGGAAAGGGCATCAGTATGTGATAAAATGGCTGAAATACAAGTTAGACTTTTTTAATAGGGAAGCATGGAAAGTAAACATGTGATGACTTGTAAGGAATAAAGTATTAAATATATTTAATTCCTTTATTCTGTGTGTGCTCTAGTCAAAAAATGCTTAGGACATTTGGTAACGCTCTATAAATCCAATCAGGAGTCTTATTTGACTTTAACCGTTTTACCAGATTGTAGAGAATTGTTTCCGCTTTCAGAATATATAAAAATCTCATTTTCACAAAAAATTGACTTAAGACCTTTTTCCTCCCGGCCACAGAAATTATGGAACTTTGTGAAACAGAAAACAGTACCACAAAATTTAATATCTGCAACAAGAACTTATAAGTTTATATGTAATTTTATTCTAATTTTATATTTTTACATTTAAAAGAATACAAGCTGCTAATGCAAATAACTTTTGTCTTAAGGCGATGCGCTACTGAAATTTCTAAAATTCACAATTTTTGAGCTAGAGAGTTGACATTTTTACTGATATGCATATTAATATCAAAATCACACATTGTAAATTCAAATCTTTTCTTATAAACACTTTAAAATTTAAACTTTTTTTGCTTCTCTTTTTTTAATTTTCTTAGTTAAAATCCTATTTATAAAAAAAGTTATTATTTATTTAAAATATTTAAAAATCGAATTTTTCCTTAAAAGTAACACTGCATATTGTGCAATGGAGCATTATCTTACTCTCGTGATGGGGACATAACGACTTACGTAGATTGTGAAGTACTGCAGACCACTATCAGAGCTACGCTGTACGGATTTGATGGCTGGAGAGGAATTCGTAGTGTGGCGGATGATGGAACCATCTTATCCAGGAAACACAATTGACATGCATTTCATTCCATCACGGGTGCACAGAAAACCTGTATGAGATGATATAGTTAGAGATACCCTATGTCTCGCCAGATAAGCGTCTCTAAACCTATCTTTACACTGTCTCTGATTGAGACAACTCCTGACAAGTTGAAGCCGAATTAGCACGTTAAGTATGGTGACTGGAAGGGCCTCGGAAGAAGTCTAATTTATGGCTGTAATTCCATCTTATTATTTTTAACTTACAATTAACAACTTCAACTTTTTTTTTTTTTTCCACGTACAAATCCTAATTTACATAACTATATTAGGGTTAAAGTTTTCAACCAAGTAGAGATAATATAACATAAATACATTTTTTACATTTTTCTTCTGTCGATGTTTTGAATAAGATAAATAAAGGGTTCATAGCCATAGTGGGCCAAGCGCCATTTATTAAAAACCGAGAAAACAAGGGTTAAAATTAAGTGAATACCATAGTTTAATGAAGATTGACATATCATTTAGTTTGAATGTATATACTTTATATTACTTGCTATATGTTTTCATTGAATTATGATAATAACTTCATTTTAACCCTTGTTTTCTACGGTTTTAGTAAATGGTGCTTGGCCCACTATGGTTGCGAACCCTTCAAATATAAACTTAATTTTACGACAGCTACAAGCTACAAACACATTAGAGTAATACATCAATCATAAAATAAAGCGAATAATTATACAGAATACATTAACGATACCAACCATAATTACAATAACATAACGTAGAATAACAATAACATAGAATTTGATATGAAATATTACATATAGCTTCCATAAGTCAACAAATATTATTAAACAAGGCCTACTACTGTGCTCCAACCAGGAGAAAATCGCAGGGGAATGAGACGCAGGGGATGATACTGTGAATGAATGTTGATGTCATAAGATGTCATAATGTCACACACGTGGGTACACGCATTTCCATTGGCTAACTCTCAAACCACAAACGATACACACATATTTATACTATCCTAGTTACAAAATTAGATCACTGTTAATCTCCTGGTCTTTTAATCCCTTCATACAGGAAATTACATATGCAGGAGGGCGCATGTTTTTTAAACTGACGTTATAACGGTAATAGTATCTATCTACTTCGCTCCAATAGATGACGCAATAGTAAGCACATTCCTTTCACGGTTAATCTCCAGGTTGGAGAACAGTAGAGCAATATGGAATGAAATGATTAGCCTAAAAGTGTCCCGTTAAGGGCAAAGGCCTCCTCCTATAGAGGGAGAGCTCTATTTGTCTCACGCGGTGAGCTACTTCGCGTAAGAGATGTTTACAATCTTGGAATTGTTCACTTGGTTCACATTTTGCACTGTTGGATATTGTTCGCTTGTTTCTGTCAATGCGGCAGTTCACTTGTCTTCTTAGGTTTTTCCAGTCTTCCCTATGTCTTGCTCTGCTTGACCAATGGCTTCCTACACGTTCACTGAAGAGGTCGGTGCATCTTCTTCTTGGTCTTCCGCGTGATCTCTTGCCAATGCTGGGATCCCATAGTGTGACTTTCTGCGTCCATCTTCCGTCTGTAAGTCGTGCAACATGGCCTCCCCACGTCCATTTGGCGTCGGTGGCTTGCAGTGCTGGATCTTTAATTGCTGTCATCATTTGTAGCACTTCATATGGAATATACAGAATAAATAATTTCATACAAAACAAGTATTTCATACACAAATAAATTGAAATTTACACATACCCTTTTATAGCATAGCACAGAAGCACATTTTATATTACTTTAGGTTAAATTTTTTTAATAATACAGACAATACAAGAACAATATTGACACTTACAATTTTCTATTGATGTGGTGAATAAAATTAATAAATACTTTTCGACAACATTTTCTACTGAAAACGTTGTAGGTGCTGTATCTTCTATATACATATAGTGGGCGATCAAATAGCAAATGTTCTACTGTTTGTTCACTTCCACAAACGCATTCATTTTCATTCTCTACATTAATATTTCTCCACTCCTGTCTATCTTGCGTCTCGTTTTCAAAATTTATCCACCCATCATAACCTAGACACACGATCACAACACTCCTCAATTTTATCCATTTCCTCCCACCGAACATCCTCATATTCATCTTCTTTCACTGTGGCTGTTCCTCGGCTTTGGAATTCCCTACCGAGTAATGTCAGGGACTGTCAGACATCAAACCAATTTAAGAATAGACTAACGAATTATTTTTCTAACAATTCTTGCTAACAATAATAGCTGTTTCAGGTTTCTCAATGTTTAATGGTTATAAATATCACAGATAAATATCTAAATTATCTCATTATTATTATTATTATTATTATTATTATTATTATTATTATTATTATTATTATTATAACTATTTCTTACCAATGTTTATTATTGTCACACTAACATTACTTATCCAAATTTCATTCTTCACTTTCATGTTGTTTTATGGTCTAGATATTAATGTAATAACTATGTAAGCAATTGTATTCAATTAGAATTAGAGTCTGGCTGGGCGGAAGAGAAGGCCTACTGGCCTTAGCTCTGCCAGATTAAATAAATAAATTATTATTTTTATTATTATTATTATTATTATTATTAATATGAAATCTCCTGAAATATGAAGAAATTTACCATGGCCGGATATAAATTGTGTGAGTATGAAATCAGGTATAAATAATGTACACTTTAAGCGGCTGTGTACGTCGGGGAAGAATAGATCTTTTGTGGTGGAGCCATTATTACTGTTTTTTCCACTGTGAGTTCCACATGTTTATTATATTTTACACTCAGCCTTTGCACTAGATAAAGAACACTTTTTGTAATTACAACATTTGGTGCAGGTGTTTATCGAAAGTAAATGGCCAGTGCATGGTGCTGAAAACCTAACTTGTTTTTAGTTTCGGGATCAAGAAAGCATGAGAGCCTTACTTTCATCATTATTTTGAACTTCTATTACAAACACTTGTACTTCTACCAGAGAAAATTATTGATCTTCCTTGTCCACTGCTTTGTGGACAGAAATCTTTTGGGACCAACATCTGAATAGGGGTATCCTGAACTAGCACCAACAGATAACGCGCTTATACTTTGAGGGATACGCTTTGCGTGTGCATTTGTTTTCCAGTATATAAATATTGAGGATTTACGTAGCGTATTAGTATAGTAAATACTCTTAAAAACAATTAAAAATGAAAAATTGTTGTTGTGTTCCTATATGTAAGAACCAGGGAAAGTTTTTTGCCTTCAATAGGTCCCGAAATATTCTGAATATATGCTTTGAACCTTAAAAATATAACTAATTAAATTGCGCCTCAATATTAAACAAAAGAACTGCTTCAAGTGAGGAATTGTTGGCTACAGTTTAAATTTGGAAGAGGTCAAAGAAAAATTGTGATAAAAATATATGCAACCTCGACAGCAAGCTATGTTAGCTTAGATTATATTCAGCACTTGTAGACGTCTCCGAAGTTTACACCTGCATTTTACAATGGGACGATACTAGGCCTACAGTAAACTCTCGAATAACTGGGGTGATTATTATCCAGAACGATCCGTAGTGAAAAAATATATAAACCTATAAATAATATAGTCTGTGTATAAAGTAAGAAAGTAAGGGAACCTTGACTGCAAAAATCCACTTCTTGAATAATGCCTTTAATGTAGATTAAATATTAAAAATCACGTTTTAATTTTAAATTTTCACAATTATCCTACATATTCAGAACTGCATGTTCTCAACCTACAAAACCCACGAATAATCGTGTTACTACTTCGATAATACTTTGTCATCCTATTAAAAATTGCATTTGATCTCTCTGCAACTGGAGAAAAAATATGAGGAATTCAATTCCGATAGTCCCTTCCTTCCTATTTCTTACCAATGTTTATTATTGTCACACTAACATTAGTTATCCAATTTTCATTATTTACTTTCATGTTGTTTTATGATCTAGATATTAATGTAATAACTATGTAAGCAAATGTATTTACTTAGAATTAGAGTCTGGCTGGGCGGAAGAGAAGGTCTACTGGCCTTAGCTCTGCCAGATTAAATAAATAAATTATTATTATTATTATTATTATTATTATCATTATTATTATTATTATTATTATTATATATAAACACATTGGAGGCTGCATATCCTATTTTTTGCGTAGGCCTACGGTACTTACAATACTAATGATTAAAGAGGAAATATTCATCTTCGATAAAGTTCCTTTTTTTTTTTATTCGTGCACCTCGTTCTCAAACTTCTCGTTTAGATTCATAAACATTCAATTTACTCGTATCTACAGCATATTCTGCATACTGCAGATTTTCCCATCAATCTCTTAAGGGGAATCGCTCAGTATTATACAAATTTACGTTATTATTTATTGTAAATTAAATTAAATTATGAGGTAAGAAAGTACTGAATGAAATTAAATTATTCTAGATTATACAAAATAATATAAATATAATTTTGACACGCACAGAAAACCAACAAACGGGATAACGTAATGAACTGTAGCATATGACATAATTATGGCCTTACAACATGTTGTGCCGCATGGAACGCCCCTGCCATCTAACGGTAAAACTTCGCATAAGATATCCCTATTGAAAAACCTAGGTATCTCTGTAAAGTACTGTAACATAGATACCTTTGACGGGGAAAGCAGAAAACAAAAGCCAATGTGAAGTGAAGTAGTGGGACATAATGAAGAGGTCTCGAAATATCAATAAAATCCCTATGTGCTGCAGAAAATATTGTTAAGTGCTTCACTATTCTGAATTGAACTCTGACGTATGTTCTCTTGGGATTATACAGATTGATTGAGGCGTGTGATGTCATAGTCGTGACTTGTATGCGTTATTAAGCCCAGAAGAGATATCCCTATTGGGAATGAATATCTGTTGTTCTGCTATCACCCTACAAATCCTTACGATATTTATTAATTTGACAACGACTCAAATCTTATATTTTCAAGGAAGAGAACCAGTAAATGAATATTGCAGTATTTACTGTCATTAGAACATACACAACGTGTCTAGCTTAAAACATCACTAGGCATAAAATATATTAAAGTGAATGTAGGTTAAATGGGTCCGTCTTCTTGCTTATCAAGTAATATAGAGTCTTAATTATTAACTATGTCACATTTATTGATTGGATTAACATTTTCGGCAATTATTTGCCATCATCAGATCATCATAAGTGTCATGTTAGACATACTGAATACTAATTACGAATATAAGTTGAATGAAGTAGGTAATATTCGGGCAAACATTTTTCATCAAGCATGTTCGTAACTTACTTGTTTCAACTTATGCAATATATGGAACATAATACTTCCCACATGAAGAGCCAATAGCATATGTAATTGTTTCACATTTCATTCTGTGTTCAATTTTAACATTTATGATAAAATGTAATACCATTAGGTGATTACTTGACATATGTATATGTAATTCTCAATATCAAAATTTTTCAAACATAGTAATTATTTAGCATTAAGCATGTTCGTAACCTGCTTGTTTTAATTTATGCATTGTATGGAACACAATACTTCCACATGAAAATTCAATAATATAATTATTTCACGTCATAATTTCATTTGTGTCCAATGTTAACATTTATGATAAAATGAAAATATTGTTCTTGTAAACAGCTGAGTCAGTTCACATCTAATCATAATGTAACATTTATCTAGTCAAGTGGCAACCATGTTTGTTTGCCCGAATATTACTTCATTCAACTTATATTCGTAATTAATATTCAGTGTGTATAACATGATACTTATGATGATCTGATGATGGCAAATAATTGCCGAAAACGTTAATCCAATCATTAAGTGTGACATAGTTAATAATTAAGACTACACATTACTTGATAAGCAAGAAGACGGACCCATTTAACCTATATTCACTTTATTTAATTGTTTATCGGTCTACACCACCTTCTAAAAATGAAAATAATATATATTTTTATAGCTGAAAGAAACCTGCAGAGGTCATGAAAATAAATCTATAGATAATATTGACTATATACCAAAAAAGGCAATTTTTATTTATTCTTCTATAACAGTGCAAAGCCCCAATTACAATAGATAGTGCAATAGTTGCTTATAACATACAAATGAAAGAAGTGATAAATTCAGATATAAATGCAAGATACAAGTGTAAATACAAATTAAATATTTAAAAAATCATATTTATACAAGACCAAAATATTAATATAAATGAAAATATCAAATAAAAAAGTAGATAAATACAGAAATAGTATGTTGTAAAATACACTAATGCTTGTGGAAATTGCAACACCAAGAAGGATACATGTGACTGAAATGAAATTGATGCCACAGATTAGGTACATGACAATGCACTAATGATTAGAATTACAGAACTGTACCTGATCTGTGACCGTGAGATTTCAGTTAAATGTGAAGCTTCCGTGCGCTGAAAACAGACCCTCTAAGCGCCATGGCATGGAATCAAAGAGGGCCTGGATATGTGCCTGTGGAATCTCTTTCCACGCAGTTTGTATGCTAGTTCGCAAAGCGTCAAGAGTGGTGCTGGAGGAACAAGTTGCCGACTATCCATATCCCAGACATGTTCGATGGGCGACATGTCTGGTGAACGTGAAGGCCAGGGAGGCAGAGATACCCGTCGTTCTTCGAAGAAGGCTTGCAAAATCCTCACCATATGTGGCCGGGCATTGTCCTGCTGAAATATGGCATGTGGAGTTTTCTGAAGAAGGGACAGTACCTCGGGCTCTAAAACCTCCCTAATGTAGCGGTTGCTGTTCAGATTGTCCTGAATACGTAGGAGTTGAGATCGCATATTATATCTAATGGCGCCCCAAACCATCACACTAAGCGTTTGTCCGCTATGCCACTCAACAATGCAGGCTCTCAGATTACGTTCACCACAGTAGCGTCTAACACGTAACATCATTGTAGGACGAGATGAAGCGGGACTTGTCCCAAAGCACTAAATTTTGCCACTCCAGTGACGGAGTTCACGTGCCCATTACAGTCTGAGGCGTTGGTGGTTTCTGGACAATGGAAGCCGACGCAACAGAACACTGGATTCCGACAAGGAGACGTTCAGAATAGTGACTCATTTATTTAATGGAGAACGGTTTCATATTTTCAGGGGATGTTTCATGAATAGGCTACACTTGATGAGTCTCAGATGTTTATAACACTTGCACTTACTAATCCAAATACTAATGTTTCTCGAACCTAAGATGATGACAACTGAGGAAAGACACTATCAGGTAACAAACATAATCTCGAGAAATTAAAGGTCGTTAAAGATTATTAATTATTGTTACTGCTCTCATTTCACTTTACAGTTGTGCAAAACTCGTCAGAACCAACATGTCATGAACAATTTTCGGGTAAGATTACAACAAACCTTTGTAATGTAAATTAAAAAAAAGACATGCCAATAAATTGCATCGTTCAAGCCGTATCTTGTATTATTTTGATACTTCTTAACCTTATAGTCACTTTAGAACAGCATGCTGAAATTCGTGAGAACAAACTGTAGGACTCTGTATATAAAAATAACTTTCTTGGAGTCCTTTAGAGTAATTCATTCTATTGTCTTCTTAAGATACTACTTCGAATTATCTGGAAAAAGAATTCTAACATTTTGCTTTCTTCTTTAGTATCTGATGTTCATGTATTACAACATTCTTAAATATTTGTTAAGTGATATATGCAAGTCCAGTCGTGACTCGGATTCTTCCTGCAATAATTATTTTTCCCATGAACTTCACACAACTGCTTGCGCATTACCCCACCATTCATCTTCCTCCCCTCCTTTCTCTCTTCGCTTCTCGTAGGAAATCTCAAGATGATTAAAACACGCGCTCAAATTTTTAATTACATTTTAAATAAAGAAGAGAACACCTGCGTGGAAGTGATCACTTCTCTTAATAACAATTACAACTGCAATTGTTCCAATTAATTTGCTCTAATTGTAGGAAATTCCCAGTATGCTGCGTAATCCAAGAGTATGGCGTCGGGCTCTCAGAACATGTCTGCTGTACTTAGTGTCATCGAAAGTTGAGGATTGCAGAATCAAATTCAACTTATTGTCAGCTGCAGTCAAGATGAGACGTGAAGTACACAAACAAGCTCGATTTAACGTTATTGGCCGCTGTCCTTTGTTGTTTGGAAAGTGATCGATCTGTGTGTTGCGTCATAAGAAAGAAATTTAATCACAAATGTGCATATACATCACACATGACATCATATATCAGATCACTTCATATCACATCACACCAAACCATCATCACACCACACATCACACAACGTATCACACCAAACATCACATCACATAACATCACACATCTCATCACGTATGACCTCACACCACACATCACAACACATCATATCACATCGCAAATCAGATCACATCACACATCAAATCACGCATCACATCACATCGCAAATCACATCACAACACACTTCGCCTCATACATCACATAACATAACACATTATAGCACATCGCAAATCAGATCACATCATATCACGTATCACACCGCATCAAGTATCCCATCCCATTACACATCACATGGCATATCATATAACATCGAACATCACATCATATTGCACATCACATTGTATATAACATAACATCACATGGAACATCACTTTTCATACTACATCACACATCACATCGCACATCTCATCACACATCACATCACAATTCACGTCGCACATCACATCATATCACATCACACATCACATCCAACATCACACATGACTTCACATGTCACATATCATACATCACACATCACATTACACATCATATCACATCACACATCACAACGCATCTCGCATCACATTATATTACATCTCACGTCACATCACACATATTATCACATCACAAAACTCATCACATTTTAGCATATCACAATACACATCACACATTACATGACTGATCACATCACATCGCACATCACAAAACATTACACCACATTACACATCATTACATTACATCACATCACATATCACATTACAGCACACGATATAACACCGCGCGACATACATCATAGATCGCAAATCACATCCCATCACACATTACTTCGCGTATCATGTCAAATAATATCACACTTCACATTATATGATATCACACATCACCTCACATTACACTTCACATATCTCATCACACATCACATCAGATATCTCAGAACACATCGCAATACACCTCACATCAAACCACACATCACATCACACATTACATATAATCACATCACATCTCACAGAAAATCACATCACACCTTGCATCACGTCACAGCATACATCGCAGCACACCACATCACACAACATTACATCACAACTAATCAAATCACACAACACATCACATCGCATATCACATCACATCACGTTAAATCACACTTCACATCACATCACATCACGTCACATCACTTTACAACAAATTACATCACATCACAAATCACAACACATCACTTCATGTCACGTCACACATCACATCGCAACAAACATCACATCTCATCACACATGACATCAGGCATGACATCACACATGACATCGCATTACATCTAACATCACATCATTCTCACATAATATCATATCACATTACACCACATTACAATATCACACATCACATCCTATTGCACATTACATCACATCACACATTTCCTTAACTACACATCACGTGTCGCATCATATAACATCACACATCCCAGCATAACACATAACAAGTTATATCACATCACACATCACAACACACAACCCATTTTATAACATCACATCACACATCACAACAAATATCACATCACATACCACATCACATCACACACCACATCACGTCACATATCACTTCACATCTCACATTCCATCCCATCACATATCACATGTAAAGAAATGAAATTATGGTTTATTTAACGACGCTCACAACTATGGAGGTTATATCAGTGTCGCCGGTGTGCCGGAATTTTGCTCCGCACGAGTTCTTTTACAAGCCAGTAAATCTACTGACATGAGGCTCTCGCATTTAAGCACACATAAATGCCATCGCCCAGGGCCGGGATCGAACCCGCAATCTCGAGCACAGAAGTCCAACGCCATACCGACTGCGCTACCGAGGCTACATCATATCACATATCATCACATATCATATCACACAACTAGTCGCATATCACATCACATCATTTTACACATCACAAAACAGATAACATAACATCACACATTACATCACAACACACATCACTTCACACATCACACATTATATCACATATTACATGACATCACACATAATATCGCAACAGTATACACATGGCATCACATCTCACACATCACGTAGAATCACATCACACATTGCACATGACAACACACATGACATTACACATCATATATCACATTACATCAAATCACAACACACATCACATCACATCACAACAGACCACACCACACATCACATCACACATAACATCACATCACACCACATAATACGTCACAGGTCACAGGTTACAGGTGATAAGTCATAAGTCGTACGTCACAAAGTTACAAGTCATTCGTCACTCGTCACACGTCAAAAGTCAAACGTCAAGCGTTAAGCGTTAAACGGCAGCGTCACGCATCGCATCGCATTGCATTACTTCACACATCAAATCAAACATCTCATCACATCACAACACGTCACATCATATCACGCATCACATCAAATCACCACACATCACTTTACATCGCACAACACATCACACCACATATCACATCACATCACACCACCACCACCACCACATCGCAAATCACATCTCATCACATCATACATCACTTCACACCACACAACCACTATCACACCACACATCATATCACACATCAAACATTACATCTCACATCACACATCACATCTCATCACATCATACATCACTTCACACCACACAACCACCAAAACACCACATATCCTACCACACATCAAACATTACATCTCACATCACACATCACATCATATCACACATCAAACATTACATCTCACATCACACATCACATCTCATCACATCATACATCACTTCACACCACACAACCACCATCGCACCACACATCATATCACACATCAAACATTACATCTCACATCACACATCACATCTCATCACATCATACATCACTTCACACCACACAACCACCATCACACCACACATATCACACATCAAACATTACATCTCACATCACATATCACACATCACAACACATCTCATTTCATATCACATCTCACATCGCATCATATATACATCAGAAATATCACATCACATAACGTCTCACATGTTACGTTGTAATCCATTCAGCAGTGGATTTTCTACTCAACTCTAAACGAATACGCAGAATAAAGTTATAATTCAATCCAAATACTCAGACATGAAGGTTAAAATGTAACAGGAATATATTGGAAATTTAACGTTATCATCATTGAAAGCGGAGATGTGATAACGTATTTCGTAGTAATGGATTACGTTTCTATTATAGGATTATATTTGTAATCAAATCAGCAAAAAAAAAAGTAACAAATACATAAAAACACTTCAGACAATAGAGATAAACTGTAACATGAAGATACCGAAAAATTCAACTATCAGTATTGAAAGCCGAGATGTGATGACAAAGTAGACAGCAGTGGATTTCTGAACCACTCCCGTTTGTTACCTTTGTAATTCAGAAAGGTAGTGAAAATTTCTCGCTTTCATCATTGAAACTTGAAATCTGACACGAAATATACAGCAGTGGGTTACATTTGTAAACCACTGTTATATGTTACTTTTGTAATACATGAAGAAACTGGACAATTCAGGCAAATTTCAGTAAAATTGGAGTTGTGATGACGTAATAAATATTAGTGGATCCAAAAATATAATATATTTGTAGAATTAAATATTTCACAATTGAATCGGTCGGAGCTAAAAGGAACTAAGTGAAAATATACAGTTTTGGGTTATGCAACAATTTGAACAACAGATGTCATGCGCATCAAACGGTTGAAGAAGGAACTAAGACTTTTAAATATTCTTTTGTCTTCTATAACATAAAAATATAATATTTATTTTATTAGTGGAATGTTTTTTGCTTCTCCCGAAAAGTTATGAAAAGTGACTTAGTTCCTTTTAGCTCCGACTGATTCAATTACATCCAAACACTGTAGACTTAAATGTTAAACCGTAAGAGGAAAATCGTGAAAATTTCACGCCTGCATCATTCAAAACAGAGATATTATGACGTAATAAACAGCAGTGGATTACGTTAGATATTCAATCTAGAAACATAAATCGCTACACAGAAAAAGCCACAATTGCATCTAAACACATCAGACATCAGGGCTAAACTGTAACACGAAGATACTGAAAATTTCACTTATCATCATTGAACGCGGAGATTTGATGACGTAATAAAATGCAGTGGATTACATTTATAAAGAACGGCTGATTATTACATTTGTAATTCAGGAAGATTCTGAAAATTTCATGCATACATAATTCAAAGCGGAGATGTAATGGGGTAATAAGTTGTAGTGTATTACATTTGTAAACCACTGCTGTTTATTCATTTTTTAATCCAGGAATAAACTGAAAATTTCAGGCAATCATCATTGAAAGCGGAGTAGTGTGATGACGTATTAAAGAGTACTGGATTATATTCCTAATCAATTCAGAAGTGGATTACATGTATAATCCATTCAGAATCCACTTCTCAATGGATTACATATGTATCCAACTCTAAAAAGTTATATATTCATACAATAAAAAGGTAACAATTAGTACATCCAAACACTCTAGACATAAGGGTTAAACTGTAACAGAAAATTTTAAATTATGGTTTATATAACCACGCTCGCAACTGCAGAGGTTATAACAGCATCGCTGGTGTACCGGAAGTTTGTCCTGCAGGAGTACTTTCACATGCCAGTAAATCTACTGACATGAGCCTACCGCATTTAAGAACACTTAATGCCATCGACATGGGCCGGGATCGAATTCGCAACCTCCAGCACAGAAGGCCAGAGCTATACCAACTACGCTACCGAGGCCGACTGCAACAGGAAAATACTGAAAATTTCTCGCCATCATCATTGAAAGCGAGGATGTTACGACGTATTAAACAGTAGTGGATTACATTTGGTAATCCATTCGGAAGTGGATTACACACGTGTTCCACTCTAAAAATATAATAATATATTTATATCATGAAAACTTTCACAATTACTGGTACATCCAAACGCTCTACACAAAAGTGTTAAAATATAACAGGAAGTAACTGAAAATTTCACTCCATCATCATTGAAAGCGGCGATGTTATGACATATTGAAGAGCGGTGGATTACATTTCTAATCTATTCAGAAGTGGACTACATTTGTAATCCAATCAGAAATGGATTACATTTGTAATTCATTCAGAAGTGTATTGCATTTGTAATCCACTCAGAAGTGTATTGCATTTGTAATCCAATCGCAAGTGTGGATTACATATGTAATCCATTCAGAAGTGGAATACATATGTAATCCAGTCAGAAATGGTTTACATGTAATTCATTCAGTAGTGGATTACATATGTGATCCATTCAGAAGTGAATTACATATGTAATCAATTCAGAAGTGTGTTGCACTTGTAATCCACTCAGAAATGAATTGCGTATGTATATTTTTTTTATTTTAGTGGGTTATTTTACGACGCTTTATCAACAGCTTAGGTTATTTAGCGTCTTGTTACTTAGCGTCTGAATGAGATGAAAGTGATAATGCCGGTGAAATGAGTCCGGGGTCCAACACCGAAAGTTACCCAGCATTTCCTCATATTGGGTTGAGGGAAAACCCCGGAAAAAACCTCAACCTGGTAACTTGCCCCGACCGGGAATCTTGTTTCGCGGCTAGACGCGCTAACCGTTACTCCAAAGGTGTGGACGATTACATATATATTCCGTTCAGAAGTGTATTGCATTTGTAATCCATTCGTAAGTGTGTTGCATTTGTTATCCAATCAGAAGTGGATTACACATATATTTTTTATTTTAGTGGGTTATTTTACGACACTTTATCAACAGCTTAGGTTATTTAGCGTCTGAATGAGATGAAGGTGATAATGCCGGTGAAATGAGTCCGGGGTCCAACACCGAAAGTTACCCAGCATTTGCTCATATTGGGTTTAGGGAAAACCCCGGAAAAACCTCAACCAGGTGACTTGTCCCGACCGGGAATCGAACCAGGGCCACCTTGTTTCGCGGCTAGACGCGCTAACCGTTACTCCACAGGTGTGGACGATTAAATATATATTCCGTTCAGAAGTGTATTGCATTTGTAATCCACTCAGAAGTGTATTGCATTTGTAATCCATTCACAAGTGGATTACATAATTATGTAATCATTTCAGAACTGGATTGCATGTGTAATCCAGTCAGAAATGGGTTACATATGTAATACAGTCAGAAGTTGATTACATGTAATGCATTCAGTATTGGATTACATATGTAATCCATTCAGAAGTGGATTACACATGTAATCCATTCAGAATTGGATTGCATATGTAATCCAGTCAGATATGCATTACATGTAATTCAATCAGTAGTGGATTACATATGTGTTCCATTCAGAAGTGGATTACATATGTAATCCAGTCAGAAATGGATTACATATGTAATCCATTCAGAAGTAGATTACATATGTAATCCTTTCAGAAGTCGATTACATATGTAATCCAGTCAGAAATGGATTACATGTAATTCATTCAGCAATGGATTACATGTGTGATCCATTCAGAAGTGTATTAAGTTTGTAATACACTCAGAAGTGGATTGTGTATGTAATCCATCCAGAATTGGATTACGTATGTAATCCATTTGAAGTGGATTACGTATGTAATCCATTCAGAAGTGGATTACGTATGTAATCCAGTCAGAAGTGGATTACGTATGTAATCCATTCAGAAGTGTATTGCATTTGTAATCCACTCAGAAGTGTATTGCATTTGTAATCCAATCACAAGTAGATTACATATGTAATCCATTCAGAAGTGGATTACATGAGTAATCCAGTCAGAAATGGATTACATATGTAATCCAATCAGAAGTTGATTACATGTAATCTATTCAGTAGTGGATTACATATGTAATCAATTCAGAAGTGGATTACATATGTAATCCAGTCAGAAGTGGATTGCATGTAATTCAGTCAGTAGTGGATTACGGAATTTAATCGATTCAGAAGTGGATTAAATATGTAATCCATTCAGAATTGGATTGCGTATGTAATCCATTCAGAAGTGGATTGCGTACGTAATCCATTCAAAAGTGGATTACATATGTAATCCAGTCAGAAGCGGATTACATATATATTCCATTCAGAAGTGTATTGCATTCGTAATCCACTCAGAAGTGGAATGCGTATGTAATCCATTGAGAAGTGGATTACGTAAGTAATCTATTAAAAATTGGATTACATATATAATCCAGTCAGAAGTAGATTACATATGTAATCAAGTCAGAAGTGGATTACATTTATAATACATTCAGACCTGGTTTACGTACATAATCCATTCATAAACGGATTACATGTGTATTCCAGTGTAAATATATAATATATTTATACAATGAAAAATTTCAGTTACTTTGAAACACTCTTAGACCAGCGGTCGTCAACTCAGTTCTCGGTGTACAGGTCTCTTACATCACCGGTGTGAATTCGTACCTGATGGCGGGTATGCTGTCTAACTCTTCCTGCTGCACAAAGGGACAAATCATGGTGCTCTGCTTACCCTTTACCCATTTCAGCGAGTGCTGACGACCACTGCTCTAGACATAAGGGTTAAACTGTAGCAGGAAAATAGTAAAAATTTCACGTCATCATCATTGAAAGCAGGGATGTTACGATGCGTTATACAGTACTGGATTACATTTTTAAATCCATTCAGAAATGTATTACGTCCGTGTGCCACTCTAAAAATATAATATATTTATACCATGAAAAGTTTCACAATTACATGCAAACGCTCTAGACAAAAGGACTAAACTGTTACAGCAAGATCCTGGAAATCTCATGCCATCGTCATGGAAAGCGGTATTGTGAAGACATAATAAACAGCAGTGGATTTCATTTGTAAATAACAGCTGCTTATTACATTCGTACTGCTTCTGCAAACACATGCATCGTGTAACATCGCCGTGACCCGAAGTGGAATGGAAAAGTGGCCGCACTCGTGAACAGCGAATATTTTCTTTTTTGACAGCTGTACACTTAACGGCAAAGGTCGACAGAAATGCTAAGTTCTATCGCGCGGATCACTCGTGTAAACGAACTGCACTTCAAGGCACTGTTATGTCTCTTCATGGAAAGTCATTCGTCTACGATGTAATCAACCTTACGCCCTGTGTGTGGCCCAGTGGTAGAATGTCTGACATGTGTATTAGACGTTGTGAGTTCGCCTCCCAGTACGGTAAAATTATTTATTTATTTATTTATTTATTTATTTATTTATTTATTTATTTATTTATTTATTTTAGTTTTAAATAGTTTATTACTTTAAATGTGAAATGGCATTTGTTCATAAACTTCGTTATGCCTGCCTTATAAGAATATTATTGCCCTTCACTTGCGGGCTGTTATTAGGCCAGATCTGGCCTGTAAAAACAAAAATACTTGTTTCACAGCCTAAAAAACCGGACGCATATCAAACATAAATATATAATTAAATAAACAGAAAAACAAACAATTTGTTAATATATTAACAAAAACAAAGGCCTGTGGTGAGGACTAGTATCTCGTCCACAAACCACCTACGTCAACAACTGCCCACTTTTCCATTTTCTTCTTCTTTTCTTATTTTTCTTCTTCTTTTTTCTCTTATTTCTTCTTTTTCTTTTTCTCCTTTTCCTTTTCTCCTTATTTTTTTCTTTTCTTCTTTTCCTTCCCCTTCTTCTTTATTTCCCTTCCTATTTTTTCTTCTACTTTTTTTTTCTCTTCTTTTTTATCTCTTCCTTCCTTTTCTTTTTCTCTTTCTTTCTCTACCTTTTTTCACTTTTTCTCTTTTCTTTTCTTCTTTTTGTCATCTTCTTTTTCTTTTTCTACTTCTTTTTATTATTCATAATTTTTTTCCTCTCCTTTTTCATTTTTCTGTTTCTTTTTTTCTTCCCCTTTTTCTTTTTTTCCCTTCTTATTTCTCTTCTTTACTTCTTCTTTTTCCTTTTTCCCTATTCCCTTTTACCAGTTCCTTTTTTCCTTTTCCTTTTCCCTTTTCCCTTTTTCCTTTTTCCTTTTGCCTTTCTTCTTCTCCCCCTTACCCCTCTTCCCACCTACCCTGTCCCATTTCACTTTCCCCTTACTCATTGGTTTCCTTTGTCTTTTTCTTTTTCTTCTTCTTTTTTTCTTTTCCTTTTTTTTCTTCTTTTCTTTCTCTTTCTCCTTTTTCTTTTCTTTTCTTCTTCAGTTCTTCTTTTTTTCTCTTTTTCATTTTCTTTTTATTCTTCTTCTCTTTCTATTTTTATTTTTCTTTTCTCTCTTTTTTTCTTTATTATTTTTCTCTTTCTCTTACTTTTTCTTCTTCTCTGTCTTCTTCTTCCTCCTCCTCGTCTTGCTCCTTCTCCCCCTCCTAATTCTTCTTCTTCCCTCCTTCTTCTCTTTCTACTTTTTCTTCTTCTTCTTACATTCTTTCTTCTACTTCTTTTCTTCTTCTTCTCTTTCTTCTTCTTCTTCCCTTTCTTTCTCTTTCTCTATCTCTACTTCACTCTCTTTCTCTCTATTTCTTTCTCTTCCTCATTCTCATTCTCTCTCTGTCTCACTCTTTCTCTTTATCTTATCCTTCTTATATATTTTCTTCTTTTTATTTTTCTTTTCTTTTTTCTCCTTTCTTGTTTCTTTTCTTTCTCCTTCTTTTTTTCTTCTTCTTCTTCTCCTTCTCCTTTTGCTGTTCCTTTTTCTTATTCTTCTTTATTCTTCCTCTTCTCCCTTTCCTTTTCCTTTTTTCTTCTTAAGTTTCTTCTTCTATTTCTTCATCTTCTTTTTCCCTTTCCTTGTTTTACTTTTTCCTTCTTCTTCCTCTTCTTCTATTCCTTCTTCTTCCTATTCTCCTTCTTATTTTTGTTTTTCTTCTTCCTTTTATTTTATTCTTTCATTTTTTTGCTTCTTTTTGATTTCCTTCTTCCATTTTCTTCTTCTTTTTCTTCTTTTCTAATCCTTTTTTGTCCTTTCTTCTTTACCTTTTCCTTCTTTTTTCATTTTCCCTTTGGTTCTTATTCTTCTATTTCTTTTATCTTTTAATTTTTCTCTATCTTTTTTTCTTCTTTTTATTTTTCTTTTCTTTTTTTCTTTCGCTTTTTTCGTCTCCTTTTTTCTTTTTTTCGCCTTCTGTTTCCTCTTTTTCGTTTTCTTGTTCTTCTTCTTCTTCTTCTTCTTCTTCTTCTCTCATTTTGTCTTTTCCTTCCTTTTGATTTTTTTTTCTTTTTTTCCTTTCTTTCCTTTCTCTTCTATTCTTCTTTTTCTTCCTTTCTCTGTTTTCACCTTTCCCTTGTCCCCTTTCCCCTCTTCCCTTTTCCGTTTTTCCATTTCCCTTTTCCCTTTCCCCTTTCTTTTTTTGTTTTTCTTTGTATTTATCTAATTCTTCTTCTTTTTTCTTCCTTATCTTTTTTAGTTTTTTCTTTTCTTCTCTTCGTTCTTCTTTTCTCTTTTTCTTTTTTCCTGTTTCTCCTTTGTTTTTCTTTGTCTCTTTTTGTCTTCCTTTCTCTTTTTCTCTTTGTTTTCCATTTTTCTCTTTTTTTCCTTCTTATTTTTCTGCTTATTCATCCTGTTCTTCTCTTTCTCCTCCTGCTCCTCTTTCTTCTTCTTCTTCCTTTTTATTCTATTTCTTCTTCTTAGTCTACTTCTCTTTCTTCTTCCTATTTTTCTTCTTCTTCTCTTTCTTTCTCTTTCCATTTTTCTTTGTCTTTCTCTTTCTCTCTTTCTTTCTCTTTCTCTTTCTCTTTCTTTCTCTCTCCCACTCTTTCCCTTTTTCTTTACGTATTCTTATATTTTTGTTCTTTTTATTTTCTTTATCTAACACATTTCCTTGTTCTTTTTTGATTTTATTCTTCTTTTCTTATTCTTCTCTTTCTCATTTTCCTATTCCTTTTTCTTCTTATTTTTTCATCTTCTTCTACTTATTCTTTTTCAACTTTTTCTTCTTGTTTTCTGTTTCTTATATATCTTTTTCTTCCTTCTCTTTTATTTCCTTTTCTTCTTCTATTCCTTCTTATTTTTCATCTTCTTTCTCTTTTCCTTCGTTTTGGTTTTCCTCTTTTTTCTTTTTCTTTTTTTGTTCTTCTTTTTCTTTCTTCCTTATTTTCCTTTCTCTTTTTTTCTTTTCCTTTTTTCCCTTTTTCTCTTTTTCTTTTCTCTTTTTCCCTTTTCCCTTATCCCTTTCCTCTTTTCCCTTTTCCGTTTTCTCCTTTCTTTTTTCCCATTTTCCCTTTCTCTTTCCCCTTTCCTCTTGCTTTTCATTGTATTTTTTCCTTTTTCTTTTTCGTTTTCTTATTTTCTCCTTTTTTCTTCTTCTTCCTTTCTTCTTTACTTCCTCTTTTCTTGTTTTTCTTTTCTTATTGTCTCTTTTTCTTCTTCTTCTGCTTCTCTTTCTCTTTTTGTTTTTCTTTTTCTCTTTCTATTTCTTCTTTTACTTCTTCTTCTCTTTTTTCTTTTCTTTCTTCTTCCTTGTTTCTTCTCTTTATTCTTCTTCTAGTTCTTCTCTTCCCTCTTATTCTTATTCTTCTGTTCTTCTTCTCCTTCTCTTTTTCTTCCGCTTACCCTATTTGTTTCTCTTTCTCTTTCTCATTCTCATTCTCTCTCTGACCCTCTGTTTCTCTTTTCCTTTTCATTTTTCTTCTTCCATTTCTTTTTTCCTTCTTTTCTTTGTTCATTTTCTTTTTCTTTTTCTTTTCTACTTTTTTTTCTTCATCTCTTCTCCTTTTCCTAGTCCCTCTTTTTACTTCCCCTTCTCCTTCTTTCTTTTTCTTCTTTTACCTCTTCTTCCTTTTCTTCTTTTCTTTTTACCCTTTCGTCTTCTTTATTCTTCTTCCTCTTCTTATATTTTTTCTTCTTACTTTTATTCTTTTTTCTTCTTGTTTTTTTTTCGTTTTCCTTTTTTCTGTTTCTTCTTCTGTTTCATCTTCTTATTCTTCTGCATATTGTATCCTTTCTCTATGTGCTGTAAGGTCAGAAGAAAAGAAACAAGAAAGGGACAGAGATAGAGAATGACAAAGAGAAAGAGGAAAAGAGGAAAAGAAAGAAGTAGAAACAGAAGAAGAGAAAAAGAGAAGAAGAAGAAAGAGGAGAAGAATAAAGAGAAGAATAAAGGTAAGAGGAAGAAGAAGGAGGAGGAGAAAGAGAACAGGAAGAAAAAAAGAAGAGAAGATGGAAGAGAACAATAAAAAGAAAGAGAAAGAGTAAAAACAAAGAGAAAAGAAAAACAAAAACAAATAGAGAAAGAGAAGCAGAAAGAAAAGAGAAAGAAAAAGAGGAAAGAAAAAGAGAAAAATAATAGGAAACGAAGAAAAGAATAAGAAGAAAACATAAGAAGAGAAAGAAAAAAGCGAGGGAATATAATAAAACGAAAATGAAAAAAAAAGACTAAGAAAATGAAAAAACAAAGAAAAGCCAAAAGAAATGGGGAAAGGGAAAATGGGAAAAGCGGAAAAGGAAAAGGGGAAAGGGGAGAAACGAAAAGGGAAAAGGGGGAAAAGGGAAAAAGGAAAATAAAAAAAAGAAAAGAAAGGTAAAGAAGGAAAAATAAGAAGAAAAAATAAAAAGAACACTCAGAATCAAGAAAAAGAAGAAGAAAAAGAAGAAAGAAATGTAGAAAAAGGAGGACACAAGAAGAGGAGGGCGAAAAAAAGAAAAAGGAAAAGAAAAGAAAAAGAAATAAAAGAAAAGGATAAAAAAGAAAAAAGAAAACAAGGACAAAAGGAAAAGAAAAAGAAGGACAAAGAAAAAGAAAAGGAATGAAAAGGAAAGAAGAAGGAATGAAGAAAGAGAGGAAAAGAAGAAGAAAGAAGAAGAAAATCAAAAAAGCAAAGTGAAAAAGAAAAAATAAAAAAAGAAAATGAGAAAAAATAGCAGAAGGAGAAGAAGAAGGAAGAAAAAGAATAAGAATAAAAAATAAATTGAAGGAAAGGAAAATGAATAAGAAGAGAAAGAAAACAAGAAAGTGAAGAAAAAGAAAAAAAGAGAAGAGAAAGAAAGTAGAAGAGAAGAAAATGAAAATGGATTAGGAAAAAGACAAGAAGAAGAAGAAGAAGAAAAGATGAGGAAAAAGAAAAAGAACAAGAAAAAAGATGGAAAAAGGTGAAGAAGAAGAACAAAAAAAAAGAAAAGGAAGAAAGAGAAATAGAAGTAAAGAAGTAAAAATAAAAGGAAAAGAAAAAGTGGAAAGGGAAGAGAAAAGAGGGAAAAGGGAAAGGGGAAAAGGGAAAAAGGAAAAGAAAAAGTAGAAGAAAAGAATTGAGAGGACAAGAAGGAACATGAAAAAGAAGATGAAATAAAGAAATAGAATAAAAAGAAAAAAGAAGAAAAGTAGAAAAAATGGGAAAGAAAAAAGATGAGGAAAGAAATGAAAAAGGACAGTAAAGGAAAAGGAAGGAAAAAGGAAAAGAAGAAAAAAGAAGGAAGAAATAGAGTGAAAAGAAAAACAAAAAGAAGAAGAAGAAGAAGAAAAAAAACAAAAAAATAAGAATAACAGACAATAAGAAAAACAAAAATGGTAAAAATAACAAGAATTGAGAGAAGAAGAAAAAGAAGAAGAAAATGGAAGAAGGAAATCAAAAAGAAGCAAAAAATAAAATAATAAAATAAAAGGAAGAAGAGAAACAAAAATAAGAGGAAGGAAAATAGGAAGAAGAAGAAATAGAAGAGGAAGAAGAAGAAAAAAGTAAAGCAAGGAAAAAGAAAAAGAAGATGAAGAAATAGAAGAAGAAACATAAGAAGAAAAAAGGAAAAAGAGAGGGAGAAGAGGAAGAAAAAAGAAGAATAAGAAAAAGGAACAGCAAAAGGAGAAGGAGAAGAAGAAGGAAAAAAGATGAAGAAAGAAAAGAAACAAGAAAGGAGAAAAAAGAAAAGAAAAATAAAAAGAAGAAAATATATAAGAAGGATAAGATAAAGAGAAAGAGTGAGACAGAGAGAGAATGAGAAAGAGGAAGAGAAAGAAATAGAGAGAGAGTGAAGTAGAGATAGAGGAAGAGAAAGAAAGGGAAGAAGTAGAAGAAGAAGAAAAGAAGGAGAAGAAAGAAGGTAAGATGGTAAGAAGAAGAAGAAAAAGAAGAAAGAGAAGAAGGGAAAAAGAAGAATTAGGAGGAGGGGGAGAAGGAGCAAGACGAGGAGGAGGAAGAAGACAGAGAAGAAGAAAAAGTAAGGGAAAGAGAAAAATAAAAAAGAAAAAAAGAGAAAAAAGAAAAATAAAAAGAGAAAGAGAAGAAGAATAAAAAGAAAATGAAAAAGAGAAAAAAGAAGAAATGAAGAAGAAAAGAAAAGAAAAAGGAGAAAGAGAAAGACAAGAAGAAAAAAATAGGAAAAGAAAAAAAGAAGAAGAAAAAGAAAAAGACAAACGAAAGCAAAAATTAAGGGGAAAGTGAAATGGGACAGGGAAGATGGGAAGAGGGGTAAAGGGGAGAAGGGGAAAGGTAAAAGGGAAAAGGGAAAAGGAAAAAAGGAACCGTTAAAAGGGAAAAGGAAAAAATGAAAAAGAAGTAAAGAAGAGAAATAAAAAGGGAAAAAAGAAAAAGGAGAAGAAAAAAAGAAACAGAAAAATTAAAAAGAAGAGGGAAAAAATGATAAATAATAAAACGAAGGAAAAAAAAGGAAAAGAAGACGACAAAAAGAAGAAAAGAAAAGAGAAAAAGTGAAAAAAGGTAAAGCGAGAAAGAGAAAAGGAAGGAAAAGAGAAAAAAGAAGAGAAAAAAGAAGAGAAGAAAGAAGAGAAAAAAGAAAAAGTAGAAGAAAAAATAGGACGGGAAATGAAGAAGGGAAAGGAAAAGAAGAAAAGAAAAAAAGGAGAAAAGGAAAAGAAGAAAAAGAAAAAGAAGAAACAAGAGAAAAAAGAAGAAGAAAAATAAGAAAAGAAGAAGAAAATGGGAAAGTGGGCAGTTGTTGACGTAGGTGGTTTGTGGACGAGATACTAGTCCTCACCACAGGCCTTTGTTTTTGTTAATATATCAACAAATTGTTTGTTTTTCTGTTTATTTAATTATATATTTATGTGTGATATGCGTCCGGTTTTTTAGGCTGTGAAACAAGTATTTTTGTTTTTACAGGCCAGATCTGGCCTAATAACAGCCCGCAAGTGATGGGCAATAATATTCTTATAAGGCAGGCATAACGAAGTTTATGAACAAATGCCATTTCACATTTAAAGTAATAAACTATTTAAAACTAAAATAAATAAATAAATAAATAAATAAATAATTTTACCGTACTGGGAGGCGAACTCACAACGTCTAATACACATGTCAGACATTCTACCACTGGGCCACACACAGGGCGTAAGGTTGATTACATCGTAGACGAATGACTTTCCATGAAGAGACATAACAGTGCCTTGAAGTGCAGTTCGTTTACACGAGTGATCCGCGCGATAGAACTTAGCATTTCTGTCGACCTTTGCCGTTAAGTGTACAGCTGTCAAAAAAGAAAATATTCGCTGTTCACGAGTGCGGCCACTTTTCCATTCCACTTCGGGTCACGGCGATGTTACACGATGCATGTGTTTGCAGAAGTAGTACGAATGTAATAAGCAGCTGTTATTTACAAATGTAATCCACTGCTGTTTATTATGTCTTCACAATACCGCTTTCCATGACGATGGCATGAGATTTCCAGGATCTTCCTGTAACAGTTTAGTCCTTTTGTCTAGAGCGTTTGCATGTAATTGTGAAACTTTTCATGGTATAAATATATTATATTTTTAGAGTGGCACACGGACGTAATACATTTCTGAATGGATTTAAAAATGTAATCCAGTACTGTATAACGCATCGTAACATCCCTGCTTTCAATGATGATGACGTGAAATTTTTACTATTTTCCTGCTACAGTTTAACCCTTATGTCTAGAGCAGTGGTCGTCAGCACTCGCTGAAATGGGTAAAGGGTAAGCAGAGCACCATGATTTGTCCCTTTGTGCAGCAGGAAGAGTTAGACAGCATACCCGCCATCAGGTACGAATTCACACCGGTGATGTAAGAGACCTGTACACCGAGAACTGAGTTGACGACCGCTGGTCTAAGAGTGTTTCAAAGTAACTGAAATTTTTCATTGTATAAATATATTATATATTTACACTGGAATACACATGTAATCCGTTTATGAATGGATTATGTACGTAAACCAGGTCTGAATGTATTATAAATGTAATCCACTTCTGACTTGATTACATATGTAATCTACTTCTGACTGGATTATATATGTAATCCAATTTTTAATAGATTACTTACGTAATCCACTTCTCAATGGATTACATACGCATTCCACTTCTGAGTGGATTACGAATGCAATACACTTCTGAATGGAATATATATGTAATCCGCTTCTGACTGGATTACATATGTAATCCACTTTTGAATGGATTACGTACGCAATCCACATCTGAATGGATTACATACGCAATCCAATTCTGAATGGATTACATATTTAATCCACTTCTGAATCGATTAAATTCTGTAATCCACTACTGACTGAATTACATGCAATCCACTTCTGACTGGATTACATATGTAATCCACTTCTGAATTGATTACATAAGTAATCCACTACTGAATACATTACATGTAATCAACTTCTGATTGGATTACATATGTAATCCATTTCTGACTGGATTACTCATGTAATCCACTTCTGAATGGATTACATATGTAATCTACTTGTGATTGGATTACAAATGCAATACACTTCTGAGTGGATTACAAATGCAATACACTTCTGAATGGATTACATACGTAATCCACTTCTGACTGGATTACATACGTAATCCACTTCTGAATGGATTACATACGTAATCCAATTCTGGTTGGATTACATACACAATCCACTTCTGAGTGTATTACAAACTTAATACACTCCTGAATGGATTACATATGTAATCCATTGCTGAATGAATTACATGTAATCCATTTCTGACTGGATTACATATGTAATCCACTTCTGAATGGATCACATATGTAATCTACTTCTGAATGGATTACATACGCAATCCACTTCTTAGTGTATTTCAAATGCAATATACTTCTGAATGGATTACATATGTAATCCATTTCTGACTGGATTACATATGTAATCCACTTCTGGATGGAACACATATGTAATCCACTACTGATTGAATTACATGTAATGCATATCTGACTGGATTACATATGCAATCCAATTCTGAATGGATTACATATGTAATCCACTTATGAATGGATTACATATGTAATCCAATACTGAATGCATTACATGTAATCAACTTCTGACTGTATTACATATGTAACCCATTTCTGACTGGATTACACATGCAATCCACTTCTGAAATGATTACATAATTATGTAATCCACTTGTGAATGGATTACACATATAATCCACTGCCGACTGGATTACACATGTAATCCACTTCTGACTGGATTACACATGTAATCCACTTCTGAATGGATTACATATATAATCCACTTGTGAATGGATTACAAATGCAATACACGTCTGAATGGATTACAAATTTAATCCACTTCTGAATAGATTACAAATGTAATCCACTACTCCTTAATACGTCGTAACATCGCCGCTTTCAATGATGATGGAGTGAAAATTTCAGTTACTTCCTGTTATATTTTAACACTTTTGTCTAGAGCGTTTGGATGTAATTGTGAAATTTTTCATGATATAAATATGTTATTTTTTAGAGTGGAACACGTACGTAATACACTTCTGAATGGATTTAAAAGTGTAATCCACTACTGTATAATACGTCGTAACATCCCCGCTTTCAATGAGGATGGCGTGAAATTTTCACTATTTTACTGTTACAGTTTAACCCTTATGTCGTCAGCACTCGCTCAAATGGGTAATGGGTAAGCGGAGCACCATGATTTGTCCCTTCGTGCAGCGGGAAGAGTTAGGCAGCATACCCGCCATCAGCCACGAATTCACGCTGGTGCTGTAAGAGTCCTGCGGGTAAGGGACGCTACACCGAGAGTGCACTGAGTTGACGACCGCTGGTCTAAGAGTGTTTCAATATTACGACTTGGTCCTCGATCCCTGCCTGACTGTGTCACCATCCGACTGTATCACTGTCTGCCCCAATCTTCTAACCATCACTTTTTATGGTCTCTTACCGTAATCCCGCCCGGTGTACCATCCACGCTCTGCAATAGGTGAGATGGGCTTTAAACCTCTTTTGATTATACTTGCTTAAAGATGTTGTCTTAATAAAACATCTGTTACAATTAATTCGATTTTGTGCAATACAGTGATAAGTCGCTTTACTGAGACTACGCGTAAGAAAAGAGTTCGAAGAATGCGAGATTTAATTTAACCAATTAAAATGCATGCTTTATTCCACTGGACCAATGCGATTAGTCCAGCAGTGATTCGTGGCGTAAGCATACTTTTATCGTAGGCAGTGATTTACCGCTCGCGCGACATAACTCTATAACGCTGGCTAAGCATCTATTTACTTCACAAGCGCGTCTTGCTTAAGATCGTGTATTCCGCTGACACTTTTCCTGGACTGTTTCAATTTTAACACCCCACAGAAAATCATGCCACAGAGTGTTCTTAAGCCCTGGGGCATATCAATGCCCCTCATTTTCAAAAAGACGATGCCTCAATGGCACGTGCTTTTTCATTGAACTTGTTGTCTGGCCTAGTGATTGTGGATTAGATTGTGGAATACATTCACAGACACAAGCAACAGAGAGAGAGAGTTTACAGAGAGTTAATTTCGTGTCAGCGACTCTTTCTGCTCAAGCAGGTTTACGGGGTATTTATTCCCTCGCCATTGGCTTTCAAATGCACACCATGTATACTATGAATTTGATGACCGTTGAATTACCAAGTAGAGTGGAATCACTAATAATGATTTTAAAAGTTGGTTTATGCATTCTAATTGGTTTTGGATTTTCTGTGTTAAATTTTGAGATATTGTATAATTTTGTGTTAGTTCGGTTCGGTTGGTTGCATGGCGTCAGCTATGACACTTACCAACTCTAGGTACAATAATAGATTTTGGATAGTATTTTCTCTTCGTTACAACAAAATTTCACAATATAGGATATTATTAAGATAACACAGTATTTCTCTCTCTCACTCATTCTCTTTTGTTTTTTTTTTCGGGGACCCCATATACATTCTTTTCTCCTCACGCATACCTCACACACACACACACACACACACACACACACACACACACATACACACATTTTTCAATGTAATTCACTCCACTCTTAAGCTAAATGTTTATCCTAAAAACATTCAAGTCTTAACTCTGTGTTCTATGTTGGACGACTTTTCGTACAGCTGGTGCCAGCAATTTTGGCATGTGTCCTTGAGTGTAATGCCCAGTTTGTGAGCATGTTGCTGGTGCAGCTGAGAATGGTACCACTTCCTATACACGTCACATCAGCCATTTTCGAAACACTGTTGTCAGACTGAATGCAGAAAAGGTAAAACACTCGCACTTAACGTTCCCATTGCTTATTTCACACGCCAAAAACGGTGACGCAGACTATACATACAGCACCTCCTTATGTTCTGCTGACACATGCAGTTCAGGTCCGTGCTTAGCGCTGATAGCGTTCCAGCTGGCGAGTGATGTCACCTGTCCTTCGTGGCTCCCGTTGCTTACGCAGCCTTTCATGTTACACCACCGGCAGGACGTCTTGCATTCTGGAGGCCTGGAGCACATAAGTTCGAGTAGCACAATTGATTCAATTAAGATAATCGTTTGCACACTCACGAAAGAGTTTTAGTTATGACATGTCTAACTTCAACTTTCAAATCAACTATGCTATCTTTAAATCATCACATCAGTTGCGTTTGAATTTGAATATTTACACATATGAATATTAGACAGAGTAACCTTCAAGATTATATTAAATGCTATTATATCCTTGCGTTAAATCGATCTTAGGAACATATCTTATTTCATTGTTCAAAATGTTTCGAAATTTATATACATATTAAATAGCAGTTAACTCGGATCAACAGAATTATTTATGATACAGTTATTTTAAGTTACAAAAGTAGAAGTAAATTTTAAAAGTGTCATTTTGAGGTTTGGCTTCTCCAGGCGAGCTTCTTGCTATACTTAATATTATACAATATACTTAGAGTTTTTCCTGGAATGGACGACATCATGTCGAAGGTCGTTCAGATCCGATGACACAGGCTCCCTCTGGTTTCCTCTGGCTAGACAGTGCGGCTGAGTAGCTGAAAATATTGTTACATCCGGGGAACAGAGAGTGTAAATCTCGTCCCTATATTTTATTAGATCACCTTCTTGCAACAACAATTACACAATCTGTAATCAAATAGGTTAGTAAATATTTCTAGTACGCAACCCCTAGCGAGGTTAAATTGGTTGGCTTCTCTGTTTGGCTGTTTCATTACTCACACAGGGAGTATTAATTAAATTACTAGGAGGATCGAACCCGTGATCTGGTTCAGTAGAACTGTGTGCCTGGGGAGGATCATGTAATCTCGCTTTCCACGGGCCAAGAGGGATTTCGTCCTAGAACTCAAAATCTTCATCTCTTCCTCTTAATTCGCTTAGCGGTATCTCATCTTCCGACGCCCACGCGTTTTCTGTCGCCGTTGCTGACGTTTGACTGATTATCCCTTTACCTTGGGGTAATTTAACAATTAATGATAATCCTACACATATAGTTTTCCTCTATTTTAATTTACACGATTTCATACGTTTATTGAACATCTTGTTTTTTTTTTTTTTTTTCAGATTAATTCTGCAATGAACAACGGTGTCAAGAAAGAAGAAAACGTCTCGAAAGGAATGGAAGCCTTTGCCAAGTATCTTGACAACGCCGACAAGAATACTGCGAGAAGAACTGGCTGCAGACACTGGGCTGTTCAACCGAACGAGAAACTTCTGATCGTCAAAGACCACAGGGATGCCACATATCCAGGCTTCCCGAACACCTTCACACTCATGGGAGATTATCTGTCTAAAGGCACATTGGGAAGAGATGAAGCACCGACGCAGAAATCTAACCAAACTCCTTCTAACGTGAGAAAAAGTGGGTGCAAACATTGGGCGGATCTCAACTAGCCTACGTAAACTCTATAAAATAATGTGTACTGTAAGAGTATACATTTGAAGAAAGAGAAATGTGAATGAATGAAAAGTGATTGGATCTAATATGATTTATCTATATCTATTGCCATAAAATATATTAAACTTGGCAATTATCCTATCTTGTTATATTTCGAACAAAATGGACTTTAAATTACCCAGTCTTTGTTAAATACAGTAGTTATTTAACTTTATAACAATCAGTACAGTGCAAGGTGTCCCAGATGAAAATAGCAGTGCTGTAAAGATGTAGAATGAATTAATATAGAGTATCTATAAATTAAACCGACATGGGATCGGATAGATGGCTTTTCTGGTTAAGAAACAAATGGGTTGTAGTGTAATGGGTTCAGATGGCTTTTTGTTTACTTGTTTGTGGTGTGTATTTTTGATGAAATGAATGCCTGCAATATTAATTACTTTTTTTTATTAAATTCATTATTAAATTTTCAAGGAAAGTATTGCCTAAATCTCAACCTATGAGATGACCCAGTTAATGATATAAAACCTTGTTACATTGAAACTAAACGTCGTAGCTCCTTTCTTCCTTAATATAGGCCTAAAGCATTTCTAAGAAAAGTTTTCTGATTCCAAAATTTTGTGAAATTTACAGACACGCTGTATAATAACATTGCTGTTAATATTTTGTAATCCAGATAAGCACTATGTGTATAAAAGTCTTCTCTTGTCATGTCTTTGTAATAACTGCTGAAAATGGTCGTTCCTCTTGTTAATGTTCCGATGTCTTCGATAAAATGTTATTTTGTTCTTCAATTCTTCGAGCGTGTGTAGATTATTGTAATATACTTTGCTTTTAAGGTTCCCCGCAAATAAAAGTCACATGCACTGAAGTCAGGCGAACGAGAGGGCCACCGCCATATAGGTACGGTTCGCCCATCGCCGAATACCGAATGCACTTCATGCAAAGGTACTCTTGAAGGGTGCACTCTCTTTTCCACGTAATTTATGTACCGCTGTCAGATTGTGGTGTTGTTGAAGAAATAGATCCAACGATTCTACTTTCTTTTTTCTTGTATTAGCTCGATGAGAGCTCTATAGTGTTCTTTTGACTCTGTTGACCCTCTATAGGGCTTTAATTTAATATGTATTATTTTCATCAGTGTTTGTATTTCTTTTTTGTATTTATATGTGCTATCTGGTAGGATGGAAGAGAAGGCCTTTTGGCCTTAATCCTGTCTTCATTGAACTTTTTGTCTCGTTTTGGTCATTATTACCTCCTGTGAATATTAAGGTGGAGTGAAAATATGAAGTTTATGAAATCAAAATGTAATAGGCTACCAGAGAAAAATTGTGGGGTGATATCATAAAGAACAATGCAAAATATATTTTCTCTAGATGAATATTTAGAGGTGCCCCAAAAGCATTACATTTTGAAAGTTTGAACAAATTTTGAGATTAAAATTTTTTTTAGCAAGAGATCATTCCCCTGTGGTTTAATCTGAACAGGATACCAGGAACATGTTTAAAAAAATACATTTTAAAAGACTGCATATTTTTGGTCACCTGTTGTTTCATCTTGAAGTGTCACACAAACCTCAATTTATAAGAAAATTGGGAATAATTACAAAGTTCTTAGTTATGATATAACTAATATAATAAAATTAATGGAAATTCATTCTTCTTATGTCGCAGGACATTTAAATCAGAATATTTCTAACATTAATAGAAGAAATCTGACCTTCTACCTTGTATTAGCAATGCCAGAGGGGCTGAACCCATCACAATTACCTGTCTATCATGACGTAATGAAATATTACCTATGGGTCAAAAATTAATTAAAATCTGACTACAAATCAAAAGAATCTACTGTTGGAGAGTTTTCAGAAAGAGTTGCTATCAAAATTAAGGAAATCTAGGTAAACGCATAAATTCCGAAAGTCGTCATACAAGAATATTAAACTGATTCGTGCTTACCATGATCAATACACAAACTTAATAAAGCCTTGTAAGAAACGACATAGCGACGACAACTAAAATGACAAAATTGCAAAATTCAAAGAAGCAAACAAACTATTTGATATATGCAGTTGCAAATGTAAAACAAATTAATACTGTAGGCCTAATTGTGATAAAGACCGCCGTGTTCCAAAACAAGAAAGAATGTTTTACTAGAGCAAAGAACAGAAAGAAGGATGATAACTGGACCTGTTGATTTAGTTGCCACTCAGAAAGAAATGAAAAGGAAAACAAAAATAAATTCTAATTAAAAAAATTAATTGGCTGAAATGGAATTTTTGTCATATTTTATTTAAAATACTATATATTTTGTCCCTTTGGATCCCAGTCTTCCAAATAAAGTTTAAATATGTAATTTTACAGCAATTCATTAGCTATGTAATGAAAAACAAAATAATAGAACTAATATACAAAGGGGCAATATATATATTTATTTATATTAAGAAAGCCGTTGGGGCACCTCAAAAATTAAATATAGAAATTCCATATTTTTCACATTCCTAAGTTAAGTGAAAATACATATTTTTGCAACTATTACATTTAGAAAACAGATAAAAAACAATTTCATTGATAGATTCACTCCACCCTAGTGAATATATCATTCGTTTGATATTTATGAACTAGAGAGGCCTGTGCGGCAAAACAAACAACACTGAAATGTTATTTCATTGCGTTGATTCGGTATGTATTCAAAATGTGTACCATCAGACGCCATACATAACATTTCTGAAGATTATTGAACATATTAATGAACAGAGACTGCTGTAAGGGCATAAAAATAACGTTATCTTCTCGCGTAATTCGGGAATATTTGTAGATGGGTGATATGTCTTGAAAACTGATTCCTTCAACATGTGCCATAATGCAGACATCTGGAGCCGTGAGATCCGGAGAGCAGGAAGGACACGGGAATGGAGTTCCACGAGAAATCAGGCTATCTCCAAAGTGTTGTTGCAGAAGGGAATGTGACTCTCCCACGATGTGGGCTGTAGTTCCATCTTGCTGCAGCCATTGTCGTTGAAAGGGTAAGTTTCTGGCGCAACAAAAACGGCGCAAATCCCGCACGAATGGGTAATAATGAAGTCTCTGTAGATTGTCTGGTTTCCTATTTAAATCGCTCCTGGAACTGTTCTTTAACGTGAGGCAAACTTAATCCATTCTGACGTTCTACTCCGTATGACCGAACATAATGTTTCAAGATAAACACCTTCTCCTCTGTTGTAAGAACCATAATTGCAGAAATTAACGCATAAAATTCACAATATGTCAAATTATTATCTATACTAATAATAAATCTGTAGCCGAAATTTTTCTGGTAATTTTCGATTTTCCAAAAATAATTGGTCCTAACATATATAATTAACCACACTGAAACCGAAAATCGCTTTTTTGAAATTTTTGTTTGTCTGTCTATCTGTCTGTTTGTTACCTTTTCACGCGATAATGGCTGAACGGATTTCGATGAAAATTGGAATATAAATTAAGTTTGTTGTAACTTAGATTTTAGGCTATATGGCATTCAAAATACATTATTTAAAAGGGGGGTTATAAGGGGGCCTGAATTAAATAAATCGAAATATCTCGCTTATTATTGATTTTTGTGAAAAATGTTACATAACAAAAGTTTCTTTAAAATTAATTTTCGATAAGTTTTGTTCCTTGAAAAATTTTGATAGGACTGATATTTAATGAGAAAAATGAGTTTTAAAATCAAAATAACTGCCATCTAATCTAAGGCCGTGTAATGAATTAAAAAACAAATGACTTCGTCTATAAGGGGCCTTGGACAGCAACAATCGAAAGCTATGAAAGATAGCCTACAGAGAATGTTTCTGTTTGTATGAAGTAATATCGGAAGCTAAATTAACCGATTTGTATAATTAATTATTATTTAACCATTGGATTCTCTAGATGGACATAATGCTATAATGTTATTACAGTAACTTCTGATATAATATAATATAATATAATATAATATAATATAATATAATATAATATAATATAATATAATATAATATAATATTATATTAGGCCTATATTATATTATATTATATTATATTATATTATATTATATTATATTATATTATATTATATTATATTATATGTAATATTATATAATATAATTTAAGTTATTTGAATGGTTCAGAACCATAGTGGGCCAAGCGCCATTTACTGAATACGTAAAAAACAAGGGTTAAAACTAAGTTATTACCGTAATTCAATGGAAACCTATAACAAGTAATACACATTAAATCTAAATGATGTCAATCTTCATTAAACTATGGTTGCATGTAATAAAAATTAAGAAACAAGTTAAAGGAATTGTCATTGCACCAAATGAGTGTCTCTGGACCAAAATGATCGCATTTTAATTATTTGGATGCAATTTAAATTAAGTAACATATTAAACGATTTATTCTTCTATCAAACACGAATGTTCCCTGGATCAAATGTCCTATTTTAATTATGTAATTACTTTATATTTATTTCTAACGGGTGCAGCGGAGCGCACGGGTACGGCTAGTATACAATAAATCAGTACTTCGTTGCTAGGGAAACGTGGACAGCAGATGAGCAATAATTTCAGTGTCGTTTGTTTTGCCGCATACCGCATATCTAAGCTGTAAGTGGAATTTCAGTTGTTATTCAAATACACTACCTGTGAAATTATGGTATAATAAAGCCTCTGGGAATGCAGTAAGATTGGAGTTTCGAATATTTACTGAACCGAAAGTTATATCACTGTGTTCCTCATAAATTTTCCAATATCTTATGATGATTAACAGAGAAAAACTATGTCATCTGTTAAGTTGATTTTGCTGCATATCGACTGCAAATCTGTATATTTTTCCTCCAGCTCTTACCATTACCCACCATATTAAGACGAGAGTAATTTTCTCGTCTGAAAATAGCACGCGTCTATTGAACTAAGAAGGAAACGTTATAAACGATCACCACTATCTTTATTCATAGATTAACAATACAAGTCTCACTCTTGTTTCAAGAAATGCTAAACTGCTATATTTACAACATAAGAAATACTAGTGGCTTGTGCAGCAAATGCTGCTGCAAACTTAGTTCGTTAGACGTTCAAATAAAAATTTCTCAGATTTATTTTCAATGAAGAATACTTGTCTTTTTAATAGTTATTTGCTTCCATAATAATGAAACATAATCCCTCTGAATGGATTTTTTGAGGCCAAATACGTTTTCTTGAACCTATCCAACTTCAGTTTTTGAGTTTCAACGCGAAAACGCAAGTATCAATGTCAGGACGATAGCAGTAGCTATTTCAGGTCATTGTGGATTGTAGGTGAAAGTTAAAAAAATGTCAAGTTTCCTAAGCTTTCAAACAATAGCATTTTCGTATAACTGCTGCATGTAGAACTTGAAATGTAGAGCGTAAAATCATTTTATCCTACTAAGAGATCTTGCTGAAATGATCTGGAGACTACAAAATTTTCTAGGCCTCTTATTTTATCAGTAAGTAATAACTTTTTATCTTTCCTTAGGAATTGTAATTTTTGGGCTCTCTCGAGCCAATACTGAAGACAATGACATATATCAATATCTACACTACACCGCCATTAAGTATATGAAAAAGACCCAACCCCACTGGGCTAATAAGTATAAAAATATTTGATTTTTAATAATATTATTATCTTACTTAAGTTTTGTAGTTACATATAGCAGCCACTCAGTAAATTATAGAAATGAAGATCTAAATTAAGATATTCTCTACATTTACTTACATAACCTCAAAACGTTTCACTTTCATGTCATCAATATAGCATCAATATTATGTACAATTAATGAAAAATAGATGCATCATGATATTAACTATAATAATATTTAATTTCTAATGATAATAATGTCATCAAACCACCTCAAGTTTCGTAGATTTGAATATCCAATAC